>NC_142749.1:5120135-5330135 GCF_051943395.1 Hippocampus bargibanti | reverse complement strand
CACAAGCTAAACCCTGACATTTCATTGGCCATTCAGGTTTAGTATTGACATGGTGGAATAGCTTCGTATGAATTTGAATATCTATCTTGAAAAATAACTACAGAGATCTGAAAAAGTCCAAACTCTTGCATTTGTATTTGAATTAACAGTATTAGTCAAGCCATTTTGATTACTTTATACAAATTGAAAAAATATGTCATTAACATCATGTCGTTTCAGAAGAGATACTCATTATTATTGTGAGTAGTGGTAGTCGTAGTATCATTACAGTAAAGTCTCGTTATAGAAGAGATACTCATTATTATTGTGAGTAGTGGTAGTCGTAGTATCATTACAGTAAAGTCTCGTTATATCGATATCGGTTAGATTGATAGTACTGCGTATTACGACACTATTTTCATTTCCCGGCAAATTTCTAGTCATTTATGTATAGCATCTAAAATACCCAAAACACGCAGTATGATATTTTTATTCAAATGCAAAACACCAATAATAATGACTTAAAGTGTCCAAAATCTGCAAAAAAATGAGCTGCGAAAAGCTGCGAGCTGCGAAAGTCTCGCCCCCAGTTCGTGACGTCAGGCCAAGACGTCTTGCATTGCTGGAGAATCAAAACAATGGCTTCAGATTCGGAGAATATGCTTTCTTGTTACACATCCAGTTATGAATATGATTCAAATAGTTCTGAAGAGGAAAGCATACATGTTTGCAATCGATTAAAGAATTTATTCCGTGCCATTTTGAGGCAACATTGGGGGGAAATGGATCACCAAAAAAAGCTCATGTGAGGAATTAATCAGCTCGTTTCCACAGGTTGATAAATTCCTTCCATGGAGCTTGGTCGCCCTCTTCTGGCGGCTTTTTGGTGCAACACAAGGTTTTCAGACCAAACAAGTGCAGCAAAATAGATTTATGTGATGGAAGGACTGCTACAATGTGTCTTTTTTTCAGTCAGGGGCGTTCCTTCAGTGACATCACGTACGGACTCATCACCAACTCAAAAACAAGACTTCCTGAAAACTCAGTGTGAGTCTTAAAACGTAAAATATAGCTATATGCGGTGGAATATTTGTAAAATACGCTCAGTAGAAGTCATTTGAAGCCATTTTACAAATTATGGACACAACTTGTCCGTAGACGTCGGTTGTCCTTTAAGCTGAATCGATATTTGCTTCAGGATTTTTTATACAGTACCACCATTAGCGATATGTGTATCGGTCACACCGTTGGTCACGTGACGTCACCCTCGAGCTCTATAAAAACGGTGGCGCAGAGCTCACATCTTTCATTACTGCTGCAATAGCATCTGAAACATACTGTAATGCCCCTCAGTGTGGCAAATGATGCGCACAGTCGCTGGTATAGCGTGTCGGTCCTTTTAATAACAAAACGTAGCAGTTATCACATACAAACAGGAGCTGTTGTTATGCCACAACTCACGCGCAGTAATTCTATTCAGGCACTCTCTCGAACCCCGTTGTCGGGTCCTCCCTTCTCGGTGTGTCGACGCGCTCCCCCGACAAGCCCAGCCCCCAAAACATGCACAACACAAGCACCGAACGTTACAATACTTTAGTGTTCTTATATACAGTACTGTTGTTCAACACCAATTTCAACCATGGGGAAACGTAAGAATTGTGATATCGTTATGACGTCTAAGGCAATTGTGGCTGTGGAGGACAATCCAACAAGCAAATCCTCCATTGTGAAAGAGTTCGACATGCCGCAGAATACTTCATCAACGTACGTAATGTAAACATTGCAGTTTTTGTTTTCCATACATGTATTTAATTGTGTTGTTTATCGCTTGCAATAATCAATGTTTTACATACAATATGTACATGCTGGCGTTCATGGTTTCTCTCGTGTGTATAGAACAGGGGTGGGCAAACTTTTTGACTCGCGGGCCGCATTGGCTTCTAAAATTTGACAGAGGGGCCGGGCCAGGAGCATTTGGAGGGAGTGTCTGGGCCGGAAATACTAAACCTAAAGCATTAAAGGACAACCGACGCCTCCGGACAAGTTATGTCCATAATTTATAAAATCACTTCAAATGACTTTGACTGAGCGTATTTTACAAAGATTCCACAGCATATAGCTATAGTTTACGTTTTAAGACTTGCGCTGAATATACATGAAGTCTTGTTTTCGAGTTGATGACGATCCCCATGTGACGTCATGTTTGGACCGCCCCTGACCGAGAAAGCGACACACAATGCATTTTGGTTACTTTGTTTGGTCTGAAAACTTCGTGTTGATCTGTGTTGATGGCGAAATTAGAAGGAAAACACATAAATAACGCCATGGTGAATCGTTGTGTGTTGCACCAAGACAACTATTTGATATTCGCTGCCACAAATTCCCAGCTGACAAATCAGCCCATTTCCAATGGAGCTTGGGCGCCATCTTCTGCATTTTCTGGGTGCTACATTGCTGTCATTGGCGGCTCGAATTGATATGGGAGGACTCTTTGAATCAATTGCAAACATTTATGCTTTCCTCTTCAGAACTATTTGAATCATATTCATAACTGGATGAGTAACAAGAAAACATCTTCTCCGAATCTGAAGCCATTGTTTTGATTCTCGAGCAAGGCAAGACGTCTTGGCGTGACGTCACGAACAGGGGGGTGGGACCTTCTGAAACTGGCCATTTACGGATTCATTTTGAAGTAATTTTTATTGGTGTTTTTCAGTTAACTAAAAATATCAGCCTGCCTGATTTGGGTATTTTAGATGCTATAAAACGTTTTTCTGATGTCAGTGGGAAACAAAAACAAAAAAAAATGTAGTATGTACAAACCTCATAGCACAACCCAATTTATTAACTGTCTTTCAAATGTGAAAAATATCCCTGATCCCTGATAAATTTGTCTCAAGGAATATGGCGTTTACATACTATTTCGCAGATACTTGGAGGAGGAAATGGAAATAGATTAAAATAACATATGCACTGTGATTTATCAAGATTGCGTCTGTTTTTAATAAGTTTCCATCGAAGGGGCAAAGTTAAAGAAATCAACATTTATTGAAAAATGGAATCACTTTCAACATTCAAAACATATTATTACACAACGAAATATTCAAGATCAATAATACCTACTTGTGTTAAATTCCGCCAAATCATAGATGGTTTGTCCTGACCGCGCGCTCAACAAACTCCTCACTGACGCCCTCGCCTTCACGCGCAAACAATACACGTGTACCGTCGCCGAGCACACAAACATAGACTACCTGCAGTTGAAATTTGCATACTCGGCACGGCAGCCAATCAGAAGCCTGCTTCTTTCTTCCGGACTTTCGCAAGCGTTATAAAGTCGTGCAATTGCATGTCATTTTCCAAAATACAGTAAAGTCTCGTTATATCGATATTCAAGGGAGTCCGAAAAAATATCGATATAACCGGGACTATCGATATATCCGACCCTGTTTGCATGTAATTTTCTCAGTGCGTGCATAGAAATAGTATCGATATAACCGGGACTATCGATATATCCGATATCGATATAATGAGACTTTACTGTAGATGCACAGAACCTCAGCCCAGAAGAAAGATTCAAAAGAAGCTAACAACATATGTGACGCTACAAAATGTAAATTTACTAAAACCGTGACTGTAAAGTGTACGTGAGACTTATGAAAGGGGCTTAGTGGCTCGTAGGAAGCAATGCAAACGTTGCATTGTGCACCGCAATAACAATCGACTGCTGCAGCAAAATCTACAGCCATGCACATTTACCGTAAATTAAGCAAGGTAGCATTTGTAGTAGGTGCATTCTTGATTTAAAAATAAACTTTATACTTTGTGACAATGTTTTTTTAATGTGATTCGTTGTCTCATTGTGTTTCAAGTTGTTAAAAAAGGGGCAGGCAACTTTTCAGTTATCTGCCCTGTTGTTCGCTAACTTTTTGTCATGAGTTTTAGGCACTGTTTGTATTTTAATTTGGGCGAGTTCGGCGGGCCGGATTAAAAAGCCTAACGGGCCGTATGTGGCCCGCGGGCCGTAGTTTGCCCATGCCTGGTATAGAACAATGTCAAGTGCTACTCAGTCACTATTGCAAGAGTGCGTTATGAAAATAATAAATGGCGTTTTTATTTAATGCACAAGTTTATTTTTCACTTCACTACAATACAAAAGCATGCGAAATCCATGAACCCAATGAGAAAATTACACGCCATATCAAAGAACCGCCTATTTATTGCCCCCTTTTAATGTAGTTCGGTGCAGGATCGCATATATCGATTGTCCGGTTATATCTATATTTTTTTAGACTCCAGAGAATATCGATATAACGAGACTTCACTGTATTAGTATTATTATCGTCGTCATCATCATTATTATCATTATTTATCATTATCATTATTATTATAGTTATTGTTATGACAGCTGAAGAAGCATAGCATTGATCACTAATTTTAGATTTATGCAACGCTTTTTAAAAGACCCAAGTATGTTTAACAATGTCACATGTGGGTATGATTAAATATGATATATGAGTGCATGTGTGGCTGTACAACAGTATTGATCTTGCTTCACAACTTAATGATTGTGATGTTTAATATGTAAAATCATTAGAATGTATGTGTCATTATATATATATATATATATATATATATATATATATATATATATATATATATATATATATATATATATATATATATATATATATATATATTTACATCTTGTCATCAACATCCAACCCTTTATGGGTGCAAGGGTTAATTAAATTCATGAGTTTGGCCAAGAATCAACAAAACCTCCAACAATACAATACAGTGGGGCCTCGGTTTATGAACACCTTGCCTGACGAAATTTTACGTTTCCGAACGTTAAGTTTCTGAAAATTAAACCTTGGCATAAGCACTATCTTTCGGGATACACATGGAGCGCCGCTCCACCACGGCTGGCGGAGTAATCTTCGGCGGAAGAACACCAAAGCACACGACCGAACAGCGCCCCAGTCGGCCTACCTTTCCACACCCCCTTTATCTGAATACACATGTCGATTGTCTTCAACGATACTTTTGCTGTTATGGGACTGAAAAAGACCCCACCACAGGCTCGTGTTCAGCCGAAGAAGACACAAAACAAAATTACAGTTTACATGCCAGCTGGGAGACATAGTCTCTCCAGCGTGTTCTGGGTCATCCCCGGGGTCTCCTGCCAGTGGGGCATGCTCGGAACACCTAACGAGGGAGGCGTCCCGGGGGCATCCTAATCAGATGCCTGAGCCACCTCATCTGGCTCCTCTCGATGTGGAGGAGAAGCGGCTCAACTTTGAGCCCGTCCCGTATGAACGAGCTTCTCACCTTATCTCTAAGGGAGAGCCCGGACACCCTACGAAGAAAGCTCATTTCGGCCGCTTGCATCCGGGATCTCGTTCTTTCGGACACAACCCATAGCTCGTGACCATAGATGAGGGTTGGGACGTAGATCGACCGGTAGATTGAGAGCTTTGCTTTGTGGCTCAGCTCCTTCTTCACCTCGACAGATCGGTACAAAGTCCGCATCACAGCAGACGCCGCACCGATCCGCATGTGGACCTCTCGCTCCCTTACACCCTCATTCGTGAACAAGACACCCAGATACTTAAACTCCTCCACTTGAGGCAAAATCTCCTCAACGACCGGGAGAGGGCACTCTACCCTTTTCCGACTGAGAACCATTGTCTCAGATTTCGAGGTGCTGATTCTCATCCCAACCGCTTCACATTTGGCTGCGAAACGCTCAAGCGAGAGTTGGAGAGCTCCACTTGAAGACCCCAACAGTACCACATCATCTGCAAAAAGCAAAGATGCTATACTGAGGCCACCAAAACGGAAACCTTCAACGCTTCGGCTGCGCCTAGAAATTCTGTCCATAAAGGTTATGGACAGAATCGGTGACAAAGGGCAGCCTTAGCGGAGCCCAACCTTCACTAGAAACGATTTCGACTTATTGCCGGCAATGCGAACCAGACTCTGACATAAGGTCGTATAGGGACCGAACGGCCTGTATCAGGCGCTCCTGTACCCCATATTCCCGAAGCACCCCCCACAGAACTCCACGAGGGACACGGTCAAACGCTTTCTCCAAATCCACAAAGCAGATGTAGACTGGTTGGGTGAATTCCCATGCACCCTCGAGGACCCTGCTAAGGGTGTAGAGCTGGTCCACTGTTCCGCGGCCGGGATGAAAACCACACTGTTCCTCCTCAATCTGAGGCTCGACTTTCCAACAGACCCGCCCCTCTAGGACCCCTGAATAGACCTTTCCAGGGAGGCTGAGGAGTGTGATCCCTCTGTAGTTGGAACACACCCTCCGGTCCCCCTTTTTTAAAAGGGGGACCACCACCCCGGTCTGCCAATCCAGAGGCACTCTCCCCGATGACCACGCAATGTTGCAGAGGCGTGTCAGCCATGACAGCCCCACAACATCCAGAGCCTTTAGGAACTCCGGTCGGATCTCATCCACCCCCGGGGCCTTGCCACCGAGGAGCTTTTTAACCACCTCGGTGACTTCAGTCACAAGGATCGGAGAGCCCACCTCGGAGTCCCCAGACACTGCTTTGTCCAAGGAAGGCGTGTTGGTGGAGTTGAGGAGGTCTTAGAAGTACTTTTCCCACCGGTTGACGACGTCTCGAGTCGAGGTATATTTTAGATGCTATAAAACGTTTTTTCTGATGTCAGTTAGGAAACAAAAAAATGGTGTCGGTTGTCCTTTAAAAGAAGTGGTCTCACACCTAATAGCGAAGGCAGCCAAGGTAAAAAACAAGAAGCCTAGGGGGGTGGGGGGCGTATACAGGTTGCGTGCAGTGCTTTAGAAGCTCGAGCTTCCTAATTAGCATCCCCCTGCCTTGTCTCTCCTCATTAACACAGCTTCTCCTTCCTTGACGGGAAAACAATGTTTCCTCTCCCTCTCGGCCTCTTTAATGTTTTGTGCCGTGTCTTCACCGACGGCATCTACAAGGTATTGTGTAGGAAGGTGTTACAACAGCGTGAGACCCCGAGCGTAAAGCAAGACACAGTCAACTATCAAAGGACGCCATGTTGACGAGACAAGGAACAAGGCTTTAGATGGGCAAAGTTGCTGCAGGCTTTGTTCCAAGTAGTTTTTTTTATTTCTCGACACACCTTATGAATACTTCAGACATGCAACATGTATATAAATTATTCATAATTTTCCCAACTATTTGTGACTGGTTATTTTGTCATAGTTTGGGTGAGGGTGTGACTTATACAATGACTTATACAAGTGATTTATGTATAAAATTATCAACACATTATTATACAATTTCACATATTTACACATTAAACCACAGGAGGGGTTTTTGATGAATTTATAATGAATCTGACATAAGTGGGATCGGAGAGGGACCGCCAGATGCCAGATTTTGACACAGTTGTTTGGTGGAAAGGACACAGAGGATGAAGATTTAATTGAATTTATTGAGTTGGAATCACACAAATGGTTTGGAAAACTCGAAAAGTTAGCATGTTCTTTATGCGATGGTTACCCGAACAACTCTTAACTCATTCACTGCGAGACGATGTGCAAAAATATGTCCACTCCAGTGGCAGAGTTTTTGACATTTTCACTCAATCGCAGAACCCATAGAATGTTGGGTTTTGAGACAAGATGAACATTCAATGCAGCATAAGAAGCCATACTCTCTTCTTTCATCAGAAAAAAAAGAGTTAATTCCTAAATTATATGGGTCTGGAGTTATGAGTTTGAAATGAGGGCAGCTGTCCGAAATACAATGCAATACATACGTATTGTTTTATATAGCGCTAACATGGAAAAAAGTCGTGGAAAGGAAAAAAAACTTTGCTAGAGGTCTGACCAGCACTTTATCGGCACCCCCCGCAAGAGAAACCATAACCAGAATACATTCGGGAATGGCGGTGCAAGTCACACTTTTCAATTCCCGAATACATTCGGGAATGGCAATGAATGAGTTAATATGTTCTATGAAAATACCGTGCACATCCTCAGTTTATTGTGTATGCTTCATTTATTGTCATATTGTACATTTATTCGTGTTCTTGTAGCGTGTTGTTCACTATTTTGGTTTTATTTTGAATCACCTTTCAAGTTTATATGTCCGTTCTTGGTGTGGGACTTTGTTAAACACACCTCCCCACTTCCAAAATATGACTTCCTGTATCCTGCAGTACGACTAATAGGTATTTCTTTCTTCTTATACGTTTTACGGTTGGTTAGATTTATAATCCGGATTATATGGTATACCACACCTGTTCCCTGCCCTCCCGAGACAAATTAGGCCTACACATCCACTGAAGGTGAGTTTCATTCACACACAGGAAGCAATCCACTCTGTTTACCGTCAATGTACCGTCGTCACAACTGGATTAATGTGCCTGGCTGTGAGCTAAATGACTTTTAGAGCAGAGCGGTGATTTGTGAGGTCTGTGATGATGGTATAAGAGTGATTGATGAATGCAAGCGGGTGGGTGGGGGCTGTTTTTGCCAGCCCGCCAGCTTCTTGTTCAGGTCAGTGAACGCTCGCAGGCAGTTGACAGTCTTTGGTTTAAACAAAAAAGACAGATGGATTTAATTTGAAATCCCGATCAAACAGATTGTTAGGACACATACAGCAATTGCTGTGGAAATACCAATCATTTTAGAATCACTCTTTACAATACACATTGTGTGTTTTTCTCTCTATCTGTTTCCTTAAAGGACAACCAACACCATTTGATAGCATCTAAAATACCCAAAAAACGCAGGCTGATATTTTTAGTCAAATGCAAAACACCAATAAAAATGACTTAAAGTGTCCAAAATCTGCAAAAAATTGAGCTGCGAATTGGGCATTTTCAGAAAGTCCCGCCCCCAGTTCGTGATGTCACGCCAAGTCATCTTGCCTTGCTCGATAACCAAAACAATGGCTTCAGATTCAGAGAAGATGCTTTCTTGTTACTCATCCAGTTATGAATATGATTCAAATAGTTCTGAAGAGGAAAACGTAAATGTTTGCAATCGATTAAAGGAGTCCTCCCATATCAATTCCAGCCGTCAATGACAGAAATGTAGTGCCCCAGAAAATGCAAAAGATGGCGCCCAAGCTCCGTGGGAAATGAGCTGATTTGTCTGCTGGGAATTTGTGTCAGCAAATATCAAATCGTAGTCTTAGTGCAACACACAACGATTCACCATCGCGTTATTAATGTTTTCCTTCTAATCAACACGGATCAACACGAAGTTTTCAGACCAAACAAAGTACCGCGAAATGCATTGTGTGTCGCTTTCTCGGTCCGGGGCGTTCCAAATGTGACGTCACGTAGGGGATCGTCATCAACTCGAAAACAAGACTTCCTGAATATTCAGTCTTAAAAAGTAAAATATAGCTATATGCGGTGGAATCTTTGTAAAATACTCTTAGTGTAAGTCATTTAAAGTCATTTTACAAATTATGGACACCACTTGTTGGGAGGCGTCGGTTGTCCTTTAACTGGCAAAGGGATAACTGGATTGTGTGATTGAGAGAGACATCCACTTTCTTGGAAAAAATCATTGGCACCGCCCTACCCACTCTCGAGGACTTGCATACTGCAAGAATCCAAACTAGGGCGCGGAAAATCCTACTGGACCCTCCGCACCCTGCCCACCACCTTTTCCAGCTACTCCCCTCAGGCAGGCGCTACCGATCCATGCGCACCAAATCCAGCAGACATTTAAACAGCTTCTTCCCCCAAGCCATTAACTCTTTGAACTCTTTCAACAGTAGCCAAAATGGAACTGTATAGTGCCACTTAGCAGTTTTTTTTTTGACAACGATACTAGTGCAGCGTGTTCTACCGGAAACAAATTCCTTGTGTGTTCTTCATACTTGGCAACAAAGATGATTCTGATTCTGATTCTGATTCTGATTCTGATTTCCCAAGAAGATACGAATATTGGTTTGCATTTTTTTTGCATTAAGATGGTTGTATAATAAGACTGTTTCAAGTTGTTTTAAGGATTGGATTGGATTTGCCTTTATTAGTCTCGCAGTGGAGAAATTTACATTTCACAGCAGCAAAGTTATGAAAGAAATGAAAGTAGAAAAGCATAACACAGGAGCTGCTGGAAAGGCAGCCACTCTCGCGGCGCCGTCTTGAAGTCATAACAACAACAAAAAAAACTAAATAACATAACATAACATGACAACACAAAGACACAGAGAGACATTCATTCTTAAGCACTTTCTGTACCCTCTTTGTACATAAAGCAGTTCCAGATGAAAGAGGAGAGGATCAAAGCGTCTCTTCACCAGTGGATCAGGGACATCATGGTGGAATGTGCACGTCGACTACAAGCTAAATGTTGAAAGCAAACACGCAGCTGTAGCATCCATTGACGAAAAGAGATTGTCTCACATCTCCTGTCCCCCATAAATCAGCTTCAATTCCATCCCGCGACAGTTCCATATACGCATCGGCGCTCTGCGCTGACGCTCCTTCCTTCTTATCCCGGGCTCCTCAAGCCATGTATCCATCCAGCCGCAGACTGTCCAACAGCACCGACCTTCCACTGAACAAAGCAGGGGTGTGAAGATGCTGCCCATTACAGCCGCAAAAAAAGCACAATGGCCCCTTCGGTGTCCAGCGATGGCAGTCGAATGGCACCGACATTCCTCCCATTCAAAAACAGTACTGGCATATTCATGCTGCCGAAAAGGCGCAACCGCTCAGCACAGCCTCCTCCTTGATGAATGTCGTGGTCAAAAATGCTGAAAAACAATCCGTATCCGTTCCACACGACGCACAACAACACAAAGTGGCAAAAGAAAACACAAAAACAAGACAAAAACAACAACAAAAGCAAGGCTCATCAGAGCACTTGCTGACGGCTGCCTACTCGGGCGCCATCTTGGACTCCTCTTCTCATCTTTTGCAAGATGCTTTTGACTCATGAAATGGGGTACACACCGCTTAAAAAAATGACAGATAGCTCACTCAAGGAAGAATATGTGTCTTTTGGATACCTGATGGCTGATGGTTAAATGCTTAAATACGAAACACATCTGGAAGCAGTACAACGAGGGAAAAGCAATGAAAGGGAGCAAAAAGACAATTTTGAGTTACATATATTTCATAAACAATCATGGACAAATTATAATTAGCATTAGTCTGTGATTCTGCGATTTTTAGGCCAGCAAAGAAGGTCTTGCAGGCCCTGACGGCTCACCACTGATTATTGGATTGTTTGTACTCCATGATTGTAATAAGTAACATAGTAATACATAATTCAAATAAACGCCAAAAAAGAGAGAAAAAACACATTTTGTAACCCAATCTGGATGTGTGTGGGTGAGTTGGGTCAATTTGAAAGTGGAAGAGAGTCGAAACTAGAAGGTGCACATGCACATATACACCCACCAGTAGCTAAACTGTGTTTTAAAAATGTGTGTTGAAGTCCAACAGCAGCTTGGATTTGTCCACCATGTTGTCTTCCTACCAGAGGAAATTGAGAAAACATTTTATTCCCCAGGAAATAACGATGTCAGCAAAATCCATTAATTCTAGCAATTTGCCGGTCAAAGCTCCCCCCTCCCTCAACCATCCTGAACATAAACAAACACAATAATGTGCAAATGAGTCCAAATGAGATGTGACAGCTGTATGGGGCTTAATTTATTAGTGGTGATTGTGGCGGCCAGCTTTCCACTTGCAGACGGCAAGAACGACAAAGTCCAAATAAAAGAAATGATCAGCTTTATGAAAGGCGGATATTATCAACCGTGATGGCTAAAGCTGCTAGCCTGATGAGATTCATTTAATCTGTAATAAGCTGTGCCGCGAGGAAAAGAACTGGTTTTCACTTTTGAACACCTCTTGGTCAGGCAATCAAAAACTAAAATGAGAGTTCCATGCTCCAGGCGCGAACAGGTACAGGGGTTACACAAACACTATGAATTGGTAATCATCAAATTTCGGCCCAATAGCAGTTTGGAATGTATTTGATGATGATCTCTTGGAAACAAGCAGTGACGTGCAGTCAGGGGAGGCAGGTGAGGCTGTGCCTCACCTGTCATCATGGACATATGAAATGAAAAAATAAATTAAACAGTGATATTTATTTCGTGGTTTGTACTTTAAAGTTCTTTTCCATTTAACTTCACCATTTTTGGATTTTTTTATCAAAATCGCTGAATTTTCACATTTACCGTTCAAATACTAAGTAGAGATGAGCGGTGAGGCAGCAGCCGGCTTAGCCTCACCATGGATTGTGCAATTACTATGCGAACTGTGCTGGCTTGCTCTGCAGTGAGACTGCATTGCTGTCCCTCTGCATATCGCTATTAAAGTGTTCAAACACTTAGTATTTGAACTAAATTTCTACAGTTTAGCTGGTGTATATAATGTAGAGTCACTTTACATTATAAACACTGTACTACAGTGTTTATTTTATTTTATTTTTATCAAAACTGTGTGCATAGGTGAGGGACACAGTTCTCCTGCCTGATGACAGGGGGCGCTGGTGATTACAGAGATTCTTCTTGCGCCTCCTCGGCTGCAGAATAATAGAATTAGTTAGAGCAAGCTACAGTAAACAGTTAGCAAGTTAAGTGCAACCATCCAGTCATGTTTTCGTGTTGCTTGGCCTTATTTTCAGAATGGAGGATTACATATCTAAATTGAAGGAAATAGAGAGACTTTTAAAACTGAAGAAAGAGAAGGAAGGCTTCTACAAAGAAGGTATAGATGCCTTTCTTCAGAAAGAGCAGCGCATGGACTTCATTTATAAGTAAAGGTAACACGATAATAATGTTTTTTTCTAAACTACAGTTTATAGAAATAATGCTGACAGGCAATTTTAAACCAAACTGTTGCCAATCAAATGGTGAATAAGCTACTCTGTCGAGTTCATGTTTGTAAATCTGACTGATGTCGTCAGTGCCTCACCAGCCATGAACCTCACTGCACGTCACTGGAAATAAAACATTACAATGAAAATATTTTTGTAGTTGTACATGAATGATCTCGACTTTCACCCATGTGTTGTGGTCCTACACTTTTTTTTTACATTTCATGAAACTCAAATAAAACCAAACTTCCAAAATATAATATATAAATATATAAACATTTTCCAAATATAAGGCACACCACATTATAAGGCACTCCTGTAGAGGATAGAGTTCCGCACTACTTCATCTATGGGGGAAATGGAGTCTGTGCCTGCTAACAGTCGTTGCGAGGCCTGTTGTGGCTCAATATTATAATCTTGACATATAAGGTGCAGGGTCATCTTTTGATGAAAATCAAGGCTTTTGGGTTGCACCTTATTTACCGGAAAATACGGTATGTAGATAGATACGTAGGTAGTAAGTAGGTAGGTAAACAAGTATGTAGGTAGATAAGTAGATAGGTAGATAGACAGACAGACAGACAGATAAACATATCTGCCAGATGCCAGATTTTGACACAGTTGTTTATAAATGACACAGAAGATGAAGATTTAATTGAATTTATGGAGTTGGATTGACACCAATGGTTTGGAGAACTTGAAAAGCTAGCATGTTATTTATGCTATGGTTACCTGAACAACTCTTAACTCATTCACTGCCAGACGATGTGCGAAAATGTGTCCACTCCAGTGCCAGGGTTTTTGAGATTTTCACTCAAATCGCAGGACCCACAGATTATTGAGTTTTGAGACTACATAATACTTAAATGCAGCATGAGAAATCTTGCTCTCTTCTTTCATCAGAAAAAAGAGTTAATTCCTACGTTATATGAGTCTGGAGTTATATGAGCTTGAAATGAGGGATATAATAAATAAACAAACGGAGAAATAAATAAATAGCAGGTGGACAGGTACATGAATAAACAGAATAACAAAAAAATAATCAGAGAAACAAATAAAGAAATAAACAGAGAAACAGATAAACAATTAAAAAGAGACACAAATAAACAAAATAAGCAGAGAAAAAAACCCAGATTAAAACAAGTAAACAAATGAAATACGACACAGATAAACAAACAAACAAACAAACAAACAAACAAACAAATAAATACATATGTGACAGGTGTCACATCAGTGACTGTCTTGAGCTCAATGTTGCTGCCGTCTTAATAAAACCAGACGCGTGGATGTGTCTTTTTATTTCTTTTATTGCTGCAACACAGTATGGCAGAAGGGATGGGTGAAGTCGCATGGGTTTCGTCTTGTGATTTACATAAGTCTCATACAAGTAGTTCTCAATATGCAAAACATTGTAGATAACAAAACAGAATGAACAAAGTGTGATCGTATAGTGGTTATTTACAGAAAAAGAGAATGCAACACACGTTCACTGTTATTTACATGATGTCCCTGAATGCATCACGTTTGAGACTGTCGGCTCGAACATGTGGTCTGCTGGATAATGGCGGCACAGTTCGACCCGCCACGAACACTCACGGCCAAATGAAACACGACACAAGAAAATAAATACTACACAATAAAAAAACTAAATGAAACAATTATTACCTGCAACACAGTATGGCAGAAGGGATGGGTGAAGTCGCATGGGTTTCGTCTTGTGATTAACTGCGCAACAGAAAAGCACTATGAAACACGTGCTTCAAAGTTCCACTCGACAAAACTTGAATTAAATAATGACATAAAAAGTAATCTGGACTTGAAAGGAATCAGGGAACTAATTAGCTAACACTAGACAGTACAAAAGGGGAAACAAAATAAGACATTGTCATGAAAATGCGCGTTAATCCAGACCAGGGGTGCTCACACTTTTTCAGCATACGAGCTACTTACAAAAACTACCAAGTCAAAATGATCTACCCACGACAAAAATGCAAAACATAATTATTTTCAAATGTTTTAAGGATTCTTCTTATGTACAACGTATTTTGATGTACCTTACATAACTGAATAAGCCAATATTGCACAACACACATAATAACTACATATACATAACATAATAAATAACTATTAACATTTTTTTTAATTACCTGAGTTTACTTTGATGACTTGCACTGAATTGAATCAGCCAGGGATGCATAGTCCGGACAGTAGCTGCTGACAGCCAGCCTCAAGCACATTTCCAAATGTTCATCATTCATGGTGGAACGGTATTTGGACTTAATGATCTTCATGTAGGAAAAGGCTCACTCACATAAATAAGTGGAGCCGAATAATGCAGTCAAGGAGGTAGCACATTGGGGTACTTTTCCTGTGTGAGAAAGTTACAGAACTGTCCAAGTCTCTGAACAGGGAGTCAGCTGCTTCAACGAATGCTTCTTTTACCATCTCTCCGTCTTGGAAGGACTTATTGTTTTAACGATGGCATGCCACCTGGAAAGATGCTTCGTGGCGACTTTCGCTTTTGAAGTATGTTGAGTGAAAAATGACTGCTGTTCGGACAACTGGGATTTTAGCTCTTTCTCAGCTTGCTTTTCGGCGTGAAGTCAATGTCGTATTTTCCATGAACAGTCCGAAAATGTCGCTCCACATTTTCCCATTCCGTATGAAAGTAATGTGTTTTGCCCCCTTACTTGGTCCCGCTTTCTCACTCATTTTGACCACCATATGTTTTAGCAAGGGCTTAAAATCTGAGGTAATTCGCTGACTAGCTTGTAAATTTTGCTGTGTTTTGCGCCGTTGTTTATGCATGCACGGCGACCTAAAGGTAAAAATTCAGTTCTGAATGGTTGCCCTGTATGTCAATCAAGTGACGGGACGTTTGATAGGCTGACAAATGTTTTTTTTACTGTCACGCTGCGATCGACCAGTACTACCTCCGCGATCGACCAGTAGATTGCGATCGACAGAATGAACACCCCTGATCCAGACCATCAGAGAAATGCGACTCATCATAAATCTCGTCCAAGTAGTTCTGAAAACTATGGGCAGGACTTCGTGCCATACAGTGCGCCGTTGCGTCACTTCCGTCATAATTTAATCATTTTAGTGCACAACTCCGTTACATATAGATGCATAAATACGTAAATAAACAAACATAAATTTTACACAGTCTGTGTTTGAAGATATTTATCTCATATAATATATAATTCTAGCTTGAATCTTTGCCATTCTTTTCCTCACACTGTCTGCCAATGCCCTTTTGTGCAGAGGCATTCTAAATAAGTCATTCCCCTCATGCAGACAGCCTCTGATGCGTCAACCCATTTGTGGCAGGCTTTGTCCTCTGGAGAGGGAAGTATCTCGTCTTAGTTTAATGTTACGCACTTTGGTGTTAAGTGGGTGTAAATTTGAAAATGAGGAAGTCTGGCGAAGACAAGAAGAGTGTATAAGGCATCGATATCACGCTGTACTGACAGCTTTCCATTAATCATCTCTGCTGGTGTGGAGGGGGAGAATATCATGAAGCATTACGGTGAAGGGGGCTACCTTATCACCCGCCAAGCCAAATTCACTGACACACTCTTGTTCAATAAATTATGCAGGCAGGCGGCTGTCACCACGCAAACTGCTCAGATGCGTTGAAGCAGCCTGTAATTAAAGCGAACTGCGCAGGTGTACCTTCAAGGAAAGACTCCGGTTCATAGGAGTCAGATTTGAATTAATTGAAAAAAAAGACAAAAAAAAAAACACATTTGGCAAATCATTTCTTCGTGATGAAAGCATATTAAATTATTATTAGTATTTGGGGGGGGGGGGGTGTTGACGAATGAGGTGCGTCAGTCAAAAATACTAATGGAGTGCTATCCTCAGCCCCCTTTTAAGAGCATATGACAAGTGAGCCAATTTGAATATTTATACAGTGAGCGCAGCAATCACAAGAGACAAACATTTTCCTAATCAGTAAAGGGAGCGCACCGAAGATTAGCTTCAGCGGTCGACACGGTGACTCAATCTAATATAATTTGCTGGAAATGTGCTGGGAACAATTTCCCTATGTGAGACTCGTATTTTTCCAGGCACTATCCTTGTCTCGCCACCTCCTTTATACTGCAAGTGAGTCAAAAGAGACCTCTTTGATCGTCTCTCATTGCTCCCACTATTCTACACTGACTTTGAAACACAAGACATGCTATTTTTAAAGAACAAAGCTTCTAACGTCCTTAACAAGGAAATTTACTTTTATTCCTGCCACTATCACGTCAGGATGAGAGCAGCGTAACATTCGTAGCCAACATATTTAGATTCCCCGTAGTGAACGTTATGGAGTGATTGGTCTTTTAACTCATTCACTGCCAAACGTGCAAAAATGTGTCCACTCTAGTGCCAGGTTTTTTGTCATTGTCACTCAAATTCCGGGATCCACAGAATATTGAGTGTATAAACATTCAAAGCAGCGTAAGAAACCTTAGACCTTCTTTCATCAGAAGAAGTTGATTCCTAAATTATATGGGTCTGGAGGTCTATGAGCTTGAAATGAGGGTGGCTGTCCAAATACAATTCAAGACATACATATTGGTCTATATAGGACTTTAACAACAACTGAAGCTGGAACAAAGCACTAACTGCCACCTTGTGGAAGGGGAAAAACATTGCCAGAGGTCTGGCCAGCGCATTATCGCCACCGAGCAGGAAAAATCCAACCCGAATAAATTCGGGAATGGACCAAGAAAGGCTTCTTTACGCAGAATCAAATTGCACATGTGGGAACTGCTCTAACTTAATGATAATCCATGGGCTAATGCAAAATGGTCAGGTCAAAAATGCAGTGCAAGACCTCTGACACTGTTGCCGGACAAATCTTTGGCATGCATAATGAAATGTATTATTATTATTATTATTGTTATTATTATTATTGTTATTGTTATTGTTATTGTTATTGTTATTGTTTTTGTTTTTGTTATTGTTATTATAGTATAGTATATGCAGTAGATGGTAATGCGTTTGATTAAGAGTGGCGGGCCATGGACTTCATCGCTCGGCCTTCAGTAGTGCTACGTCTGAATCTATCCAGACTGAAAAAAGTGGTGTCATTTACGACAGGTCAACTAGAGGGAATAATTAGCCAGGAAATAACTGAACGAGCTTTCTTAATGATGTCCATTTTTTCTTGAAAAGTCCGTGTTGAAAATGGCTTTAACAGTAAATATCCAACCAAATCCATTTCTTCTCCTCTCTCAACCATTCTGGGCTGACAACACCCCTATTAAATAAACACAATATATTTGCTTATACAGCTTGCTTATACAGTGTGCTAGCTTTAGTCAGTATACTCTGATAGCAGATAGTGATACTCTGATTTGTTAGTGACTAGCCAATCATGTGACGAGCCAATCAGAGTTTGCAAAAACTGACATTCCAGGCCTTGAGTTGCCACCTCAAAATCTAATTGGTTAGATCAACAGTTTGCTCGACACATCTGATGTGACAGGACCTGCAGAACTAATTGTGAATGCATCAGGTAGATTTCTGACCCTAGCAACAAATGATGGCTTAAATGCGATTAGTTAAATGCTTAAATATGAAAACACACGTCTGGAAGCAGCGCAACAGTGGAAAAGTAATGAAAGGAAGCGGAAAGATAATTTTGAATGATTTAATAAGAATTCATAGACAAAATATAATTACAGTGAGACCTCGGTTTACGAACCCCTTGGCTTACGAACTTTTCGGTTGACGAACGTTACATTTATGAAAATTTTACCTTGGCAGACAAACTATTTTTCGGGATACACACGGAGCTGCCACAATGAGTGTTGTGTCGTTGAGCCCGTTCTAACAAGAAAATGGTGGCCACCGTGTTTTTCCTCTATTCCCCGCCCCCAGTCTCTGGTTAAAGCCACGTGATTGGTAAAGAACGCAGCAGTGGGGGATCGGGTTACAGACAGAGAGAGAGAGTGAGGCCGTTCTCCCAAAAAAAAATGCCGTCTTCGGTTAAAGCCACGTGATTGGTCAAGAACCCAGCAGTGGGATGGTGGAAGAAGAAGGCTACATTCCTCATCAAGTGTTTAATGCTGAGGAAACCGGACACTAGCATTCCATCAAGCCATTAATGACCATCACAAAGGTAAATAAAATGACTTTATTATATAGTACAGTTTATTTCTTTAATCATAATACTATAGCACATTTATTATACATAAAATAAGGTATATGTTGTGTAGTTTTAAGGCTTAGAAAATTAGAAAGTAGAAAATTATGTTTTATGGGGACCTGGGAACGCATTATTCTCATTTTAATGGTTTCCTATGGGAAATTAATTTTCAGGATACATACTTTTCGGCTTACACACTCTGCACTCTGTCTGGGAACCAATTAAGTTTGTAAGCCAAGGTCCCACTGTACCATCAGTCCGTGATTCAGATATTTTTAGGCCAGCAGAGAAGGCTTTGTCGGCCTTGACGGTCCACCACATTAGAGTTACAAGCAGTGTAAATAATCTGCCGGACCAATTGTCTGTTTGCCACTTTTTTATTGACAATCTTAGGACTTTCCTTTAAAACAGACAGCATGTCTCAAGAGAAATGTCAGTAAAATCTGAATAACATTAATGCTATCAAAATCTCTTTTACCAAGTACAAATACAGGTTTCATGTACGAAAACAAGCTGCTCCTGCAGTCCAGTCTATGCAGGAGAGCTCAACTGTCCGATTTGCTCCCTGACATCCTTTTGGCAGCACGATTGCTGTGCTTTTGCTGACTGACATGAAATGTACTGGCAGTGGGCTCCTCGCTGTAAACAAGGAGAGAATGTGTCAGAGGTTTGAGTCATGGGGATTTACGCGTGACAAACAGAAGGCCACATAAAGCCTTTTGCCATGAAAGAGTCCCGCTCGCAGTAGCAGGTGTCAAACACGGATGATGCATGTAATGGATTTTTGCTGATAGGGGCCTGCCAGGAGAGATAAAGAGAAGAGGAGCTTTGATATATATTCAGCCGTTGCTCTCACTTGGGGGCACTGTTGCGCCACTAGTCCTGCCTCCTATCATCCATCACTGACATCAGGGGTGTCAAAGTCCGGTCCTCATGGGCCGCTGTCCTACATGTTTTCCAAGTCTCCCTGTTGCAACCTGAGCTCATTCCCTTGAATCAGGTGCTTGCAACAGGGAGACTTGGTAAACATGCAGGACGGTGGTCCTCGAGGACCAGAGTTTGACACCCCTGACTTACATCCTGTTGATGTTCCTCACATTTAAGGTAGCCAGTCTCTCACCGGATCATTTTTGCTTCTTCAAAACGTTTTGATCTCAAGAGGTAAAACCAGTCAGAAGTTAGCACTGAATGTATCAACACCAAGTGTAAAGAGCAAAACATAAACTGGAATAACGTGGTAGCCAGGACTGGTGCAGAAGGCAAATGCCTACTGGGCCAGTTTAATTTTGGGACAATGCCGTACTGTTTGGCATTTATTTCTCTGTGGTAGTCTAAATGCAAATATTACAGGAATCTGTTTTTAGAGTCCAATGTTGGATTCTTACACTCAATATCAATTAAGCCGCTGCTCACCCGCAGAAAAAATATCCTGTGACTGTAAAGTGTCATTGAAAGTTTTGAAAGGTGCTTAGAAAAGAAGTCCAGGTGGCTTGTAGTGGTTTGCTTGTAGCGTTTGCTTTATTGAATAAAACAAACATTTGATTTGAAAATAAGCTTTTATTTTTCTTGAAGAAGTTGTTGGCCACCCGGGCCGAGAGGTTTTGAAAGTTGTACGCCCAATGTAAAAGTTTTACGCCCCGGGCCTCCGGGCAGACGTTATTTCAAACACTGCTACTAATCATGAATATTAATTATAATATATATTAGTACAATGCGCGTCATCAAAGCAAGGTCCGTCCTTTCCAACGTTAGTGAGAATTTCCTCATCAGGAGTTGTCGATGAGAAGGTTTCTTCAGCCATCATATGTACTTTTTGAATGTGTCGGACGTTTCACCTCCTATCCAAGAGGCTTCGTCAGCGAACTAAAGTCTGACTGGTCGTATCGGCCCTATTTATATATCCTTAATGTCCAGACATGACGGCGCCGGACACAGCTATGATAGGTCCCGACTCTCAGGTTGGGGGGAGCAGAGGACCACTCCCTGTGGCCCCACTGATTGTTTCTACATTCCTGACTAACGACTGGCCTATTTGCCCCACTCCCACCGGTATCACCTCATCAGCATTACGAATGTTGCCTAACCTGTTTTGCTTAAGCAGGCTATTGTATGAATGATCCAAATTGAATCTCACCCCACCAGACCGGTTTAATGAAGGATTTTGTTGTTTTATAAGAATCGCTTCTTTTACCCCCCTTTCAAACCATCTATGTTCTTTCGCTAAGATTTTAACCTCATTGTCGTCAAATGAGTGGTTGCTAGCTTTTAGGTGCAAATGTACTGCCGATTGAGGCCCACTAGTATTATCCCTGCGATGTTGTCTTTTTTTGAGAATTTGTTGAGTCTCCCCAATGTACTGCTCTTTACAATTTTCATTCTTACAATGTATTGAATAAACTACATTACTTTGTTTTTCATTTGGTAGCCTATCTTTTGGATTCACTCATTTTTGCCTTAACGTGTTTATCGGTTTGAAATAGGTAGGAATTTTGTGTTGCCAAAGGACTCTTTGTAATTTTTCAGAAACTCCGGCAATGTAAGGTACTGCTACTCCTCTCCTTTTTGTATCTTGAGATTTTTTGGTTTCATTCCCTATTCTTTCTTTCTGACATTTGTTGAATGACCACCGAGGGTACCCACAGTTAGTGAGGAGTTGTCGTTTCTCTGTAAGTGATTATCTTTGTTGTCGTTTTTCACTCTGTCCAGGATTTTTATCATGCAGGCGTGTAGAAAGCACAAGGCTCACCATTGTGCGGTGATGGTAAAAAAAACAGTGGGCATTTCCAATCTGCTAATATGAAACTCTCTGACTCCAACGAGTTATAGCTAGTACACCGATTAATGCACAAATTAAAGCATGATTAAATGTGAATAAAATATAAATGTGTATTAAAGCATACTTCAAAATGAATAGAATATAAATATGCATAATCCTTCAATACCCATTATTTTCACTTCATAGCAAGCAAACAACATGGAAGGGGAGTCACTGTTAATCACACTGGCTCTTACGGCCCACTAAATATTAGTCAGGGCGTGGGGGAAGTTTATCTTGGTGTGAGTTTGGGCGGGCAGCACCCTTGACAGGACGACGTGTAATCATCGCCATGAGAGGGGAGGTGGGCGTCAGTCGACAGCGGGGAGGGAGGCTTACTTAGCTAATGGCGCAACCGTCATGTGACTATGCAGTTGGCGGTGGCATGCTGGGTTTACGGAAAAAGGAAGAGTCCGGAAATTAATTGGAGATCTGATCTATTGATCTATGCCAATTACGTCCAATGTTCTTTCCGCTCGATGGCAGAAGGTACATTTAACCGGGGCATCCCAATCTTCTGTAAAATAACTGTCATTTGAACAATGGTGTAAAATCCAAATTGATGAATAACTCGTTTTTAAATCTGAAGTTGAGAATAATTATTGTTATTGTGGTTTACATACAACAATTTGAAACTTTGGTTCGGACTTTAACAAGCATCATGGCACTTGACATGCTTGATTTGCTTTGGTGGGCCGAATAAAATGATGTGGCTGGCCAGATTTGGCCCTCGGGCCTTGACTTTGTCAATGTGATTGCTTTGTTCCAAAAAATCAACAAATTGTTCTCACAATGACTGCCTACACTTGAGCCACATTTGCAAGTCTTCATTTTCACACATGCAGTAGCTGTTTTATTATTATTATTTTTGTTAAATGGCAAGTTCGACATTTTCTCATAACCAAACCACCCACTCCACCATTGTTTTCATCTATTTTGCATAAATCTGTCTTAAACTTGACCCTCGAAACGACCGCCTTTGGCTGACTGGCTGATTCATTTCATTCCACTTGTCCAATTAGCTTTTCTATTTAACAATACTCATTGATTTGTTAGAGGACGCTTTGTCTCGCACGAACAGAAGCAGCTCCCCTGTCTCTTTCCCCCGTCGGCTTCCTCATCCCCGCACCAGTCATCTGAGGACAAGCACATCGCAAGATGACCGCAGCACATCGCTGGTGGGGGAAGGTTGATGTTTGTTTCATTAAACATAACCTCGGTGCACTGTGGAAAGAGCCATGGCATACAGACAGCAATAGCAGTTCATTTATTTTCTTGCCAGAGCCGCAGGGTAAGAGATGCCGACAAGGTGAATTTGGAGAAAGCTTCGCAGCTGTGGATCTGGACAAGAAATACAAGCTTGAAAAAATGAGAGGGCAAACATCCTCTGCAGGAAATCTTACTTAGCCTTCTGTATCCACTCCAAAATATTCTCAGCATCAAATGACTATAAAATGTGCGAATAATCTTCAAAAGGCAAAAGCTTGAGTGTTTCTTTGACCCTGAAATGGAATGCACGGTGAGACTCCAAGACTCTTTCTAAGAGATTTTTGAATAAGGGAAATACATCAGAGGCTTCAGGCTTATAAAGCGAAAGGTCACCATTTTAGCAATTTTTCCTCCCTTCTGATTTAAATCAGCCAAGACGTCTTGTAATATTATGGATTAATATTATGGATTATCCTGTGAGTGTATTAAGAGTGATTTGTCCTCCCCAATGTGCTCAGATTTTTTTTTCTCCTCTGACAACAGTAAATGTTAAACCTTCTTTTCTAAAAATGAGCATTGCTAATCCTTATGTGTTGTCAACCACGAGTTTGGGATGAGACACATACTCAGGGTCCGTTAGGGAAACCCTAGCCAATAATGAAGGGGTTTTAAGTCATTGCAGATGCCATACAAAAAAAAGATGAGCAACTTTTTATGTTGAGTTGTGCATTGGGTTGGATTGGATTAGCCTTAATTTGTCTCGCAGTGGAGAAATTTACATTTCATTGAAGCGAAGTGATGAAAATAAAAGGAAAGGAAGAAGTAGAACAACAAGGCAGCCACTCTCGCGGTGTCATGTTGAAGTCAAAACAACACACCAAATAACGTGACACAACTCAAGACACAGACAGTCAGTCTTCAATCTTCAGCACTTTCTGCAGCCTCTTTGTTGCATGAAGCAGTTCCAAATGAAAGAGGAGAATATCAAAGCCTCATGTTCACCAGTGGATCATTTATGTCATAATGGAATGTGCATTGCATTGCATCTATTGCGATGACAATCAAATGGCACTGACATTCCTCCCAATGAAAAACGGTGCTGGGATATTTGTGCTGCCGAAAAGCCGCAACCACTCACCAGAGAAATGTCGTGGCCAACAATGCTGAAAAACAATCAGTATCCATTCCACACGACGCACAACAATTCAAAGTGATAAAAGAAAAGACAAAAACAACAAAAAAAGGAAGCACTAGCTGACTGCTACCAACTCGGCGCCATCTTGGACTTCTTTTAGTATTTCGTCTCCACTTGAATAAAAAAAAAACAAGGCAAAGTGTCCCGGCCTTGAACGAATCATCCTTGAAATTGTGACCAACCTCTATATCAACGTTCTTCGTTTAAATCCATCATAAATCGCGTTACACCATCTGCACCACAAGTTAGACCTGCTTTTAGCTGCTCTAAGGTCCAGTCTACTTTCTGTCACCAAACTGTCAAATTCATGGAAAAGAAAACTATCATCATGGTGCATCATTGTGTTCCAAATTCCCCAAACAGTAAAATAGACCATTTCCGGCTTTTTTCTCGCCAAGTGCACATTTGCCCGTATAAAAATAGAATCCAGAGTCTTGGTTCTGTCATTTTTAGTCTTTACCTTGAAGTAAGGAGTGTCTTTGGCTTTCGATGCGGCTTTTCATTGTGCATCTCAGTTATTGTGTAAAGTGTGAAGGGACAATGTTGCCCTGCCATCCATCTCCTGTCATCGATTAGTTGTCAACCCATAAAAGGATTCTGCCCATTTACCACATAGTTTAACTCTCCATAAACAGCAAGCGCTTATTTTGCAGAACAGTCAAGACATAAAACATTGAAAATCTACTCTTTAAGTCACACATGTCGATAAATCCTCTCACACTGTGGGAAAAAAATACAATACTGTGTTTTGTTCAGCAGATTCGTGTTGTACCTATCAAAGTTTGTCTGCTAGGGTCACTTGCTTTGATCGTTCCGGATTCACATTTTAATGGAACGAATGAAAACTAACAGTCCTTTCAATTCCTCCTAGAGGCGTGTCCGTCTGCTCCATTAAAACGAAAGCCGTTTCACCGCAATGAAAACCCTTCTCAGCTCTCCTGCTCAAAGTTAATTATTATTACCAATGCTATCCTGCTACCATGTCAAGCCGCTGCTGGTGTGAAATCTTTTCAGTCCCGTCAGATGACATTTTCAATTCTTTTTTATTACTCTCCGAATCACTCCGAAAGGCAAACACAATTAGGAATGTGCTTGTGCAGATTTTGTGATTTAGAGCAACACATAAGTTAAGTGGATGTCTGAAACCGCATTCGCTGCCACCAGAAACATCATCTCTTCTCCACATAGTAATGGATCCGAACCTTTTACATCATCCTCTTTCCAACCCTTATTAACTGTGTGAACTTACATTTGCTGAGAGATGTCTGCAATGTGTTTATCTAACGCAAAATTTCCCCAACCTTTATTTAGCTAAGGCACATATTTCACATTGGAGAATAAAATCACAGCACGGTACAAATGTATTTACCAAAAAGCAGATACATTGTTTACAAATGTACCTTCTATATCCTGTTTAAGACCTTGTGATTTTTCTGCCAAGTACCAGATATGTGGTCATTTAGAGCAAATAATGAAACATATTGTTTTGATATGTGGTAGGCGATGCATTGCAAATGTGGTTTAACCTTTTGAGGCACAGTAGCTATTCTAGTGGAGAAATCAGTTTGCATGTTGTCATGACTGGTGCACGAAATGGTTAAAGTGATCTCAGTACTCGATACTCCTCAACAGAGGTTCCTGTATTCGAAGAAGAGAGGGGAGGTTTGGTCTACAATCACCAAATCAGTGTTCCTTATACTTCAGGGTCTTACTCAACTCCATCCAATCGCTCCCGACTGTGACAAGCGCAGGGATTACAGTATCAAGGAAGCCAACTGGTTTTGTTCATAGGCTGTCTGTCACAAGAACTACAGTTCTCAGCTCAATTGGCTCTCAAGTCTTTGGGTGGGGGAATAACTCAATATTGACAGGTCTTATTTTGAATACATTGGAAAACCATAATTTACTTGTAATATAATTATATAATATAATATATAATTGCAAGTGTGTTTTTGTAGGGGCCCCTTTTCAGTGGCTTAACAACTCTTGTAATGTTCAAGTTGGAACGAGGTGTCTTACTTGATCCTGATTTCGCTTTCCAGATTTGGTTCAGTGTTTGCCCCGAGGTTGATAATTATTCATCCTGATTCACAGTTCCCAACGTCATTTTAAATTTGGTTTTAAGTAAAAAAACTAATCTACAGCAATTTCAAGGTTGTGATTTTCTGAAGTGGGAAGAAACTTCCCACTTTTAAAGGTCAACTTAAATGGATCTTGAAAGCCTTAGAATCTGGTCGCGTGAAAGAAATAATCAAAGATTCGATGCAATGTGAAGCAGCGCTAAATGATTCAGAATCAATTATTATCTATCAACCACATCTTCAATGACCAAATGCTCTCAGAAATACCTTTTCATTTTTTTCTACTTTCATCAGTTCCACGGGACATGCCATTGACTTCACAGACAACACCTATTCATTGTCAGCAGGTTTATTGTCTTACCAGTTTTACCTGCAATGAAAACTGACGTGTGAAGAAACAAATATGGCGATAGTGGTGTATGACCTTACCGACTCAAAACCCAGCTGACCAAATGCTTGAGTCTTATTTTCTTGTTTGTGGCGCCAACCGGGTTATTGGAATTCCTCTTGGGGCTCTTTCCTTTGATTACTTCCAAATGAAGCCACCCACCCACCCCATAACCCGTCCATGACATAAGGTCTGGTGCAGGAGATGAAAGACTATTTTGCTCAAGATATGTTCAATAAGATTCTTTACGTTTATTTCTGATGACAATGAGATTTTGGGATTCATGGCATGCTGTTACATCATTGTAGTGAGAAAAAAACAACAAAAAAACTTCCCACCAATGATGATAGGAGGAAAACTATTTCAGTTCTGCCTCAACATCTGCAGCCGATTTCCTGTCGACTGAATTGAAGGTTAAGTGTCTTGTAAAAAAAAGTGTAAATCTTACTGTTCGGTCGATTCACAATAACACCCTCGATCAACCTACTCGAAATAAGAAATAAATAATCATGTCACTATTGCAACAAGGCATCCCCTCAATTATCGGATTTGAGATGATGAGTAAAAAAATGTGTGCATTGAGATGTCTGCAGCAAGGATCATGTGGATAAGATATATTTGATTCTGGGATAAGGTCACATGATACAGTCTCAAGTCCCCTTCAATTGGTGGAATAATTGTTTACTTAATGTCTTTTGACAGCAAAGCAACAGTCAACATATTGATGTGTGACAACAGTGACATGTTTTCGTTCGGATGTTCTTTTAATTTGATTAGCTTGGACAAAAAATGGGTTGCTGAAATGAGGTTATTAAAATGTTTCCCCATTCACTGAAATGTATTCTGTTCTGCATCTTGTCAGAAAGATATAATACAGCGGCAGTTCGGAAAACAAATTTGTTGATGTTCCTTTTTTACTACACGGAGAAATGTAAATACAATAATGCTTGGCAGGGTAATTTTATTCCAAACATCACTGACATCAAGTGGAAAGTGATTACTAAAGGGCATACCGACAGTAACAACTTGGTACTGAATGTGATAATTGCTGGAATGTTGACTCCATTCAAGCAGAGGTTGAGAGGCAGCGTAAAAGAAATAAGCCCAAGGCTGCTCACTTTCACCGGAGTCACACTTATAGAAACATTTAAAAGGAGGATAACAACAGTTATGCTAACGCAGCATAATAAATCTTGCCATCTTCATTTAGCATTTATCTGAAGTCTTATTATGTCAATGCAGTGTGTTTGTGAGAGGTGGGGCTGGGCTGTGTCAGTGAAATCAACACGAGAGCATAAGATGCGTAAAATCATGTTGACAGGAACATATTCATCTCTGTTGTAAAGCCTGAAATGCTTTCAAAACAACACACCAGGCTCATTAATTAATAAAGTCAGAATGATGTGTAATTAATCTTCATATCCTCCTTGAAAGAATAAAATTCTCAATTCAGAGAGGAGAGTGCCTATATTCTTGTTCACAAAGTAGAATCTCAGCAAAGCTTCGAAAAACAAGGGACGTGAGTAGCAACAAAAGGTCATTGCAAAAACCGGACAAAAACAAACTCGAGAAGCACAAAAAACAACAACAACAAAAGAAAGAAGGTGACGGTCAAATGAAATCGATACCCCCAAGCTTGTTTCAGACTTCCAGAATCGCACTGCTTCGAAAGGGTGCAGGGAGTGGCGGACTGTCAAGGCCTGCAAAGCCTTCTCTGCTGGCCTAAAACTATCTGAATCACGGACTGGTGTTGATTACTATATATTTTGTCCATGAATTCTTATTAAATAATTCCAAATTGTCTTTCGGCTTCTTTTAATTACTTTTCCCCTGTGGTGCTGCTTCCAGACGTGTGTTTTCGCATTGAGGCATTTAACCAATCACATTTCAGGCATCATTTATTACCAGGGTCAGAAATCTACCTGGATGCTTTCGCAATCTGTTCCGTAGGCCCTGTCGCATTAAATGTGTCAATCCAATAGTTGCTCTAACCAATCAGATTTCAAGTTGGAAACCCAAAAGGGGTACCAACGCATTCTTGAAGGCGTTGGTCAATGTCAGAGCACTACTGAAGACCTCGCGATGAGATCCCTGGCGCGCCACTGGGTGCCAGGATTTAGTATATAAGCAAACAAATAACGGCAAATTAGAAAAAAAGATCAAATGAGAGCGTTGAAGAGCACGAGATGACTGATAACGACAGATAGTACATGAATTTCCTCTGCGATTATTTCACTTCACATCGTACACGAGTGCGCACAAAAACCTCATCGATGGCGCGATAAAATATCAGGTATCATTCATCTTCTAATTAAATCAGATGATTTCGGACTGCGGATAATCAAAGAACATATCTCACTATCAATTTGGCTAATTGGATTGATCCTGATTGGGGCAAAGGGAAATGTCACATTTAATTTCACCTTTGTCGGCGTGCCGACGATGACCTTGTGACATGCGTCAAATGGCAAATGAAGAGACTTTCGTCTTTGCGTGATCTCTTTTGGCATCTGCCAGCATTCACACAGACCAAGAATTGTGTTAATTTTCCAATTGCAGCATGAAAAAAATGTCATCCAGGATTTGGATCTCAGAAATGCAAGCTCAGATTAAGTGCAAAAACAAAACATATTTCCAGAAAAGTGCGGTACACAACAAACAGAAAACGCTGGTCAAAAGGAGCCAGGAAAAACAACGCAGGAACAAAATTTTATTCATTTGTAAAAGACAAGGTACAAAGGATGGCTAACAATAAACATACAAAAGACCAAAAAGCCAATAATACAAAGCCAAATGTTGAACGCCATGAGAAAAAATAAAAACACTTCCAAAACAGAATTGTTGAAGAGTTTCCCTCCACCTGGGCCAAAAAACAAATCATACTGACCAGACAATGTGCTGGAAAGTATTTTAAACAATTATTTACGTTTGGTCCTTTTTATCTTTAATCTTCTTCTTTTCCTTTCAGCTTTTCCCTTCAGGGATCGCCACAGCGAATCAGTGTCCACCTTCTAAGCCGGTTTTGTGCATCCTCTTCTCTCACACCAGCGACCTTCATGTCCGCTTTGACAACATCCATAAACCTGTTCTTTGGTCTTCCTCTCGGTCTCCTGCCTGGCAGTTCAAAGCTCTGCATCCTTCTCCCGATATAGTCACTCTCTCTCATCTGGACATGTCCAAACCTTCCTAGATGGAACCCTTCTATCACACATCACCCTTTACTTTTTTCTCCAGCCGTTCCAGCCTGCCTGGATACACGTCTTCACCTCTTTTCCACACTCTCCATTGCTCTGGACAGTTGACCCTCAGCTACTTAAAATCCTCCACCTTCTTTATCTCTTCTCCCTGTTGCATTACTCTTGTACTTGGGTCCGTCTTGCTGCGACTGATCTTCATTCCTCTCCTTCCCAGGGCAAACCTCCACCTCTCTCGTTTCTCCACCACCTGTACACTGCTCTCGCTACAGATTACAATGTCATCTGCAAACATCATGGTCCAAGGAGATTCTTGTCGAACATCGTCTGTCAGTCTGTTTATTTTTAATAATAGAAGAATAGACTAAAACAATTGCTTCAAATGTGGACATTAGTTAACATTTGTCCATTTTCCAATATTGACGGACCAAATACAGACCAATTTCATCTTAATGCATTCACATTTGTTTGTTGTCAATTAGAAATGTCATATTTTCAACCCACGAAATGAACATTGAAACTTTCTTTCTTTTCTTCCAGATTCATCTACAAATCAATCGACAGAAGAATTGATGCTCATGCAAACCTATTTGTAATCCCCCTACTCCAAAGCCCGGCCTCTCCGTGGAAATAATCATCACACATAATCATTCCAAGCGCTGGATGCCAAACAGGCTGGCGGGTGGGTGGCAGATGGGAGGCAGCCTGGCAGTGGGTAGCCTGATGTATATATCTTTTCTTGTGGTCACTTTATTTTGGGATAAGGATGTAGGTATTTGACATTCAAATTGATAATCTGACATACGGGTGTCAAAGTCTGTGCAACACGTCACATTTTATGTGAGGTTTCTCTCTGAGAGCTGATTCATGACTCTTGGTTAGTCACGCCCCTTTCCAGTGCAAAAATCCTCAAGGATTATTTTATTCAAACAACTATAAAATTGATTGATTCATTAAAAAAAATCAGTTACAAACATGTCCATTAAAAATGGGCAACTGTTTTACAACTGTTTGCGATTACAAGCACATTTCCAAAATAATTATGTAACTGCCTCTAAATGGGAGTCTTAGAAGGCACAGTTCAGTTCTGGACCTCAATTAAACGTAATCTGACATCCTACCAGTGAATGTGACATCTCTTCCCATGCCCGTTCGACGTGAACTGGATCGCTTAAGTACTATTTTGGATATTATGAAGGCAAAATGATCAAGGCACCTTAATGCAAGATGCAGTGGTGGGCCGTGGATTTCATCGCTAGGCCTTCAGTAGTGCTACGTCTGAATCAATCCAGACTGAAAAAATAGGTGGTGTGATGTATTCCAAGTCCACTAGAGGGTACCATTAGTCAGGAAATAACTGACTGACCTTGATGATGTGCATTTATTCTTGAAAGATCCGTCTTGAAAATGCCTTTCACAATAAATCTGACACCAAATCCATTTCTTCTCCTCCTTCAGTCCTTGTGGGTTCACAAAACTGCTATTAAATCAACACAATATATTTGCTTATGGAGCTCATGACTGATACAGTGTGCTCAATCTGGCCAGTATGCTCTTGTCACTTGTGGCAAATGATAAGAACAGTTTTTGCCAACTATGATTGGCTCGTGACTAGCCAATCATAGTTGGCGAAAACTCTGGTGTTTACCAAGCGTCTACAACAGGGGTCGGGAACCTATGGCTCGCGAGCCATATATGGCTCTTTGATGATTGCATATGGCTCGTCGATAAATATTACATATTATAATACATATTGTCGTTTTTTTCGTCGTTCATTTCCCGTTGGGGCTGCAGTTGGCGGAAAGCGCAATTTTGATTGGATGACACTGACCTAGAATGGCCGAAAGCGCCATGTTGATTGGATGATAGTGGCCATCATGTTGAAACAGGTAAACGCCCCTTTAAATGAGCCCAACTTGTGCACTTCAGCCTGAACGCACTGGCGCATGAGAGGAGAGAAAATGTTCTGATTCTAATTTGCAATGAAACAATACCATCGATGAAACAGTCGAATGTCAGTGACATTTTAACAAGCCCCATGTTAACGTTAGCATCGACATACTTCTGCGAGAAGTAGATTGCAGATAGCAAGTGTGGAAGCTTATGAGCCGTGTGCAGGCTACCTAGCAGTAACATCGCCTCTGGACCGGGAAATTGAATTTCAGTCCGATCGTTTTCCTGGATTTTTACCAAACACGAGGAACGGAAAACCATCCATGTTAACGGTGAGTACTAAGTTACTAAGAGTACTAAGTAAGTTATTTTAAATAATACATTCTGATATTTTGTTGAAAAGTGGCCACGCGTGCGCGTGTGTGTGTGCGCGCGCGCGCACGCAAGCGTTTGTATGTGCGCGCGTGCGTGCGTGTGTGTGTGTGTGCGCGCGCGCACGCGAGCGTTTGTATGTGCGCGCGCGCGTGCATGTGGCTCTCGCTGAAAAACATTTCTAAATATTTTACTTTTATGGCTCTCTTAGTCAAAAAGGTTCCCGACCCCTGGTCTACAAGAATGCTTTGGTATCCCTTTTGGGTTGCCAACTCAAAATCTCATTGGTTAGAGCAACAGTTTGATTCACACATTTGATGCTCCGCAGAGCTTATTGTGTCTAGGTGGATTTCTGACCCTGGTTAACAAATGATGGCTGAAATGTGATTGGTTAAATGCTTAAATATGAACACACACACTGGGAAGCAGCACCACAGGGGAAAAGTAATGAGAGGAAACTGAAAGTCAATTTTGAATTATTTAATAAGAATTCATGGACAAAATATAATGAACATCCGTCTGTGATTCTGATATTTTTCGGCCAGCAGAGAAGGCTTTGCAGGCCTTGACAGTCCGCACTGGTGAGATGAACATACTTGCCTGAACAACAAATGACTTTTGGAGCTGTTTCCGTAAGATGCCTGCGTATTGTTGGCATGGAGATAAGTCATAGTCAACACATGCTGAGCCAACCAAAACACATCATGAAAGAAGCCATTTTCAATTACGGCTCACTTGCAGCATAGCAAGCACCCGCTGCCTCACATACACAATGAACGTGCTGGTCGATTAATGCGCACCATGCTCTTTTGTGTCTGATCTTGGAAATGCCTGTTTTTTGTGAGTGTATGGCTTTTAAAGGAAATCAAGAACATAAAGTCATTAACTCATTCACTCACATTCACGAATTTATTCAGGAATTGAAAATATGACGTAGAGCTCTATTCCAAAATTATTTAACGTTTTGATTTTTTTTTTCTTGGGTGCTGATAAAGTGCTGGCCAGACATCTGGCAATGTTTTGTTCCCTTCCACAAGGAGGAAGCATTTCCCTTTTCCATGTGTGTGCTTAGTTCCTGCTTCAGCTGTTGTTATGCGCTATATAAACCAATATGTATGTGTTGCAGTCGATTTTGGACAGTCACCCTCATTTCAAGCTCATATAACTCGAGACTGATATAATTTAGGACATAACTATTTTTCAATATTCTGTGGAATTTAAGTTAAAATGACAAAAGCCCTGGCACTGGAGAGGACACATTTTTGCACGTCTGGCAGTGAATGAGTTAAAATGCATAGAAATCTATCATTAATTTTACACAACATTTGGATATAAGACCCTTGTTGGTAAGGTCATTTTCGATGCCAAGCCGCAGCTGCGCCTGCTGTCAGCAAGTTGCTTGCTGCTCGCTTAGTTTGTTTAATTTACCCTTTCATGCACCCCGTAACCTGATAACATGATAAACTGCCCACTGTAGTAACCGCTTTCCCTGAAGGGTTAAGTGGTATCAGATTACACAAAGCAAAGGATTTAGAAGTGATTTGTGTAGAAAATAGATGGGGTAGGATCGGGCTTATGAATATCGCTGGGATAAAAGGAGTGAAATGTCGCCGCGGGATGAAATGGTTATTATTTCTGGCGATTGCATTAAATCCACAAAGTGCATCAAAGTTAAACAAAGCGGTTACAGTTTTAATTTAATATAGTTTTATATATTTTCATATATTCATATATTTTCTGCATGTATAATTATAATGATCTTGAGAGTTTTGAAAGGTGCTTATAAATGAAATGTATTATTATTATTGTGGTCCAAAAAACCTGTTCTGATGACGGACAAACCAACCCTTGTGACATTCATTTCATTTCTCCTCTAAATTTTTCTTTATTGACTTTGAACCATATTACAAGTAGTTATTGACCCTCATGAGACGTGAAGTTGAAGAACTGTATTTTTGTTGATGGATTTAAACAAAACAACAACTCGATGAGGCGTTGAGGTTTGAATTGAGGAGCTGCACAAAGTGGTGTGATAGATTGCGGCTGGATTGGGGCTAACGCGATTGGAATGCCATCGCTCTTTGGCTAATGTAAAGTAACTTGACATTTAAGGAGCAAAGGCCGTGTGTAATTGAAGCTTTGGCCTTTCAGAGTCTACTCTTGCCCCAATCCGTCAAGACAAAGCCAACGGAGCACCTCAGTGTGAAAAATATTCAGATCACTAAATGAACAACCGTGTAGATAAATATTGCTTGACCTGTTTTTTAATGACTTCGGAAACCAGGGAATTGCAGTGGAAAGCGATACACATTGACAACTCTATTTTCAGCAAAGTGGGAGATTTAAACATATGCGGCAGCGTGGTGGTTATGGAGGTCGTGGTGGTTTCAAGTATCCATAGAACTCATCAATGGTATTGTTAACCCTGCCAATAACCTTGGATTAAGTTGTGGTTTTATTTAATTTGCCAAACCCAAAAGTCAGAAAAATGTTATTTTAAAGGTTGCCGTAAAAGAGCAGTAAAATGACAGCGCCTAACATATTAAGACATAAAAAGCACTCATAAAATAATACAGATTAATGACTAATTTCCTCGAGATGAACGGGCAAAAGAGAGCGGAATTACTGTATTAATGACTTTAGTAGCATAGCTGCGCCTCGTTAAATACTACTACAGCCCATATGGCACCATAGCGAAGGGCAAATAAAGGATATATTATGAATACATGAATAGATAAATAGGTAGGCAGGTGGGCAGACAATTAGACAGATAGATATAGTAGATAGATAGACGGATAGATACAGTAAATAGATAAACAGATAGATTTTTACCTGATATCACTTAGGGATCCAGGACTGTGGGTGTTCATTAATTTTTTGGTTTATATTTACTCAACATATATTTTCCTTCATTTTCTTCAAAAGATGACCCTGTGCCTTATACGCCACTGCACTTTATATGTGAAGTAATGTAGAGCCTCAACAGGTCTCGCAACTGTCAGCAGCCACCGACTCCATTTCCCCCTGTAGAAGAAGTAGTGCGCGGTCCATGCTGGGATATATACAACATAACCCCAGCCTCTCCTGTAGCGCCTTATAATGTGGTGTGCTTTATACCGTAATTTCTGGAATAGAGAGCGCACCTGATTATTAGCCTCACCCAGTACATTTTCAAAGGAAAAACCATTTTGTACATACATAAACTGCGCCTGTCTATAAACCGCATGTGCCCAAATTGAAACATGAGATGTTTATAAAGAAAGACAGCATACAGAAAAACTTTTGTTTCAAAACAGTGCCTGTTACGCGGCAGCAACACAACAAGCATTACGGTAGCCCGAACAAGGCCGGTTTAAAAACACATGCCAGGAAAAGTGAGACATGGTAGCAACACGTTAGCGCTGCCTAAAAGGTCTTGGCACAAAAACACATCAAATCACTGAGATACGGAAAGAAATGCGTTAGCACTCACTAACGGCAGGTTACAAAAACATAAGTCGCTGAGAGCCATCCTAATCTTCCTCCTGTAAATTGAAATCATGGAAGTCTTCCGCCTGCGTGTGAGATTGGAATAGTGTCCAGTATTCCTCCCCACACACGCTCTCATTCGATCTGTTGTTGTCGCATCAAGTGTCACTTTCATCCTGACACTCCTGAGCTCGTGCTGTCCTCTCCGTCACACAGCAGACCGGCTGTCGAAACCTGTTGGTGATGGTTGATTTCTTTCACACTGCTCCACGCTATCAGGATCCACTGGCAGACTTGTGCAAAAGTTGCTCTTCGCATACGGTCAGTTTAGGTAAACAATTTCTCGCCGTTGGTTATCCAAGCCTCCCATTCAACTCGGAGGGGCACTTTAAATGCATGAGTCACACGAGAACTTACATTAAACTTCTTACTTTGAGTGCCCGAGTGCCCCATAGCGGCCGTTCGAAAAAATCCATAAATTGGCCGCATCTTTGCATAAACCGCAGGGTTGAAAGCTTGTGACAAAAGTGAAGATTTGCAGGCCGGAAATTACGGTATATGGAAGTTTTTAGAACATTCATTCATTTTTAGAAGGTGCGCCTTATAGTCTGGTGCGCATTATTCACTGGAAAATAGGGTAGGTGGATTTATGGTGGCCCTAAAGTCGAAAAAGACACAATACTGTAAGAAAACCCAACAGCAACAAAAAACCCCTGCAATTAACAAATTAAAGCAACATTCCATTACTTTTTGTGTGTTTAATAAATAAAAAATGGAAAGCACACATTCATACCAATGCAACAAAGCGCAATGCTTTCCACAACAAATTAACAGATACGCACAAAACTGCATAGCGTGCAAATGGTATCCTATGTTCACAGAAGATGACTGCTCTCATAATCTGATCTTGTGTTTAATGTAACAAAGATAACCCGATTAACAATTTAAGCGCCATGAAAACTCAGCACTTTAATCGACCTGAACCTGTTTTTTTTCTTATTGCTGCTGCTCTTTTCATTCACAAAATAATTGACATGGTGGTTTAAATAGGCTGAGGAGTTTAGTATTTAACCTGGTCGACCACTCATCGGTAAAACATAATGATTTATGTTGGTTTCTGGTGTATTACGCTGTGATGTTTTCAGTGTTCACAATGTTTTAAGAGTTTGATGGTTCTCTTTATTTGTAAGTAGGTTCGTGGTGAGGCCAGGCAAGATGACGGTCACCGGGCATGGCAGGCGTCGGTGGGGAGGTTGCCGAGGAGGTTTCGTGGTGCCTGAAGTCGTTGTACGGGAGCACGGCAAAGAGTGCTCTACGACTGCCAGTTTGAGTCGATCGATAGAAACTTCCCTCGCGGCTGTCGAGTCGATGCCGGAAGGTCTTCTCACCGTGAGTTGTTGGATAATCGATGAAGGATTGTGAGGACGAAGGTGCGTGGGTTTGGCCATGCTGCCGGGCACGGACAGGCGGGTCATCGGCGACGGTGGCGTTGATCGCGCTGCCATGGCGCTCTGCAGGACGCTGAGAAAGAACGCTGACGTCGGCGGCCGTGTCGGCCATGAAGCGTCTTCCCGAAGTCCGATCGTGGACATAAGCGATGTCCGACGATGTCCGATCGTGGACATATATGATGTCCGATCGTGGACATAAGCGATGTCCGACGATGTGCGATCGTGGACATATACGATGCAGCTAGTTGCAGTGTTCAGAAACCCAAGAGAAAACGGCAGAAATGTTTTAAACGAAAATCCAAACACTTTGTGTCTCGATAAAGCCTCTGTTAAGGTCAATGAACAGGAGCAGTTGTGCAGACTGAATGCAGCACTCTGCAAAATCTACTTTTCTGCTGGCCGTCTGCATGGCGGGGTTGATCCAGTCACGGCCTCGTAATTTCCCTTCTTGCACTAAGAGCGACCCGCCCAATGACATTTTACAGACTGTCGTTGCTCGGCTGGTTTCTTTTCAATTTCCTCCGTCTGTCAATTTGAACTGAGATCTCACGCAGATCCCCCCCTTCATTCCCATTGAGGCAGTCAAAATAATATATCTCATTCAGCTTGTGTCATATCAAATTACCCGAGAGGAAACAGCTCAGATTGTTTGGCAATAAAACGCTGACTGGGACCACGGGTTGTCACTGCAACGAGCCCAAAGAGAAGTCGCTGGGAGCATATGGACTGTGGAAATAATCCTTGTTTCTCCGTTGAATCAAATTGACAATAAATTAAGACAACACTGTGGAAAGCATCTCCGGACTAAATCTGTCATACACCCTCTGGACTGGAGGTATAATGGCCCAGGCCAGAGCCTACAAAATAAAAGCTCATTGTGGCTTGGGAGCCGTTGATTGTCCATCATCTGTGTCTTAGTTTTTTTTAACTCATTCACTGCCATTCCCGAGTTTATATTGGAAAAGAAAAGCAAGGTTCATAACCTTTATGGACAGAATTTCTAGGCGCAGCCGAAGCGTTGAAGGTTTCCGTTTTGGTGGCCTCATAGCATCTCTGCTTTTTGCAGATGATGTTGTACTGTTGGGGACTTCAAGTGGAGCTCTCCAACTCTCGCTTGAGCGTTTCGCAGCCGAATGTGAAGCGGCTGGGATGAGAATCAGCACCTCCAAATCTGAGAAAATGGTTCTCAGTCGGAAAAGGGTAGAGTGCCCTCTCCCGGTCGGGGAGGAGATTTTGCCTCAAGTGGAGGAGTTTAAGTATCTGGGTGTCTTGTTCACGAGTGAGGGTGTAAGGGATCGAGAGGTCGACAGGTGGATCGGTGCGGCGTCTGCCGTGATGCGGACTTTGTACCGATCTGTCGTGGTGAATAAGGAGCTGAGCCAAAAAGCAAAGCTCTCAATCTACCGGTCGATCTACGTCCCAACCCTCATCTATGGTCACGAGCTATGGGTTGTGTCCGAAAGAACGAGATCCCGGATGCAAGCGGCCGAAATGAGCTTTCTCCGTCGGGTGTCCGGGCTCTCCCTTAGAGATAAGGTGAGAAGCTCGGTCATTCGGGAGGGGCTCAAAGTCGAGCCGCTTCTCCTCCACATCGAGAGGAGCCAGATGAGGTGGCTCGGGCATCTGATTAGGATGCCCCCGGGACGCCTCCCTCGTGAGGTGTTCCGGGCATGCCCCACTGGCAGGAGACCCCGGGGACGACCCAGAACACGCTGGAGAGACTATGTCTCCCAGCTGGCATGGGAACGCCTCGGGATCCGCCACGACGAGCTAGAAGAAGTGGCTGGGGAGAGGGAAGTCTGGGCTTCCCTACTGAAGCTGCTGCCCCCGCGACCCGACCCCGGATAAGCGGCAGAAGATGGATGGATGGATGGATGGATGGATGGATGGATGGATGGATGGATGGATGGAAAAGCATGACGTGGAGCGCCATTCATGATTTTTTTTCGGGTTTTGTGTTTTGTTGCGAGGGGTACTGGTAAAGCACCAGTCAATGTTTTTCCCTCCCACGAGGGGGCAACATTTGCCTTTTGTCCATGTTAGCGCTTTGTTACAGCTTCAGGTGTTGTTAAATCGCTATATAAATCAATATGTACTGTAGGTATTGTATTGTATTTTGTATAGCCGCCCCCATTTCAAGTTCAGATAACTCCAGATCCATATAACCTAGGAATCAACTCTTTTTTTCCTGATGAAACAAGAGAATCTCGGGTTTCTTACGCTTAATTGAACGTTTATGTAGTCCTGCGACTCAATATTCTGTGGGTCCTGCAATTAGAGTGAAAATGACAAAAAAAACCCTAGCACTGGAATGGACACATTTTTGCACATTGTCTGGCAGTGAATGAGTTAAATGCATGGCAATGAAAACTTGCTTTTCACACTTGATGAAAGAAAGAAGAAACGTGAGAGATTGACCAGATATTATTTTACGATGTTCCAACCTGAATGGAAAATCTGGTACGCCGGAAAGTGCGAAGTGGGCAGATGTCTGCATCCCTCCAAACCAAGCCTGACTTGGATTGCAGGCAACATGGTTTCAGTTCCAACTCAGTGAGAGTGTGTATCTGAGTGCAAATTGTTGTTCTAGTAGTTCCTTTCCCTTATAAGCGATGGACTGTATACTAAAGACAAATGATTATATGCATTTTAAAGGCTTTATTATTTCGCAGCTTCCCGCCTCCCTATTTTTTCCCCAATCTTGACAATGATTCATTCAGTTTTGAAACGTGCATGTGAGAGGCTCCTGCTGAAGCCATGACATGATTAACAATTCCCTTCTCTCCACTGTGCTTGCACAGTCCCATCAGGGACAGTGAAGTGTGATGGATTAACTTGGCTTTATGAAAACAGTTAGCACTCCCGAGTCCACAGATTAAAGTGCAGCATGATAAAGATGTGTACTTTCCCCGCCTCACGTCCTTCTCTGCTTGTTCTGCTCCAGTGGATACCCCCGCTAAATCTGTAAATACAACAAACTCAGCAATTAGCTTTGTGTAATCTCAGGAGCGTGAAACAGATTGCTACAGGTAATGAAAGCGCAAAGTGAAATGAAGCGTTGAAATGAAAAATAGCATGCTTTAATTGATCTAATGGTATTTATGATCCCATCGCAATCATTTGTACCGTTTGCTATAAGGGCAACGACTACCTCATTAGCTTGTTTAGCAGTGAGCTTTTCCGCATAATGTATGCAATCTGTGTTCAAATGTTTTAATTCATTTTTTTACTATGATGATAATGATGATGATGATGATGATGATGATATTATTTATGTAAGAAAGAAGTATTGAAATTTGAAGGCTAATTTTCTGTTCATTTGATTATGTTATGATGCAAATAGACACAATTTACCATATTTTCTGGTATATAAGGTGCACCGGACTATAAGGCGCACATTTTGTGTGTGTGTGTGTGTGTGTGTGTGTGTGTGTGTGTGTGTGTGTGTGTGTGTGTGTGTGTGTGTGTGTGTGTGTGTGTGTATGTACCTTATTTTTTGGTGTATAAGGTGCACCAGAGTATAAGTTGCACCCACAATCTTTTTTTCCATATACAGTATAAGGCGCACCGTACTATAAGGCACTCCTTCAATGAATGAAAAAGGTTTTCCAAATATAATATATATGAATATATAAAAGTTTTCCAAATATAAGGCACCACAAATTATAAGGCGCTACAGTAGAGGCTGGGGTTATGCATTACTTCTATAGGGGGGAGGGCTTTAGAGTCGGTGGATGCTGACAGTAGTTGCGAGACCTATTGTGGCTCAGTATTACTTCACATATAAGGTGCACCGGCGTATAAGGCACAGGGTCATCTTTTGAAGAAATTAAGGCTTTTGCGTGCACCTTGAACACCGAAGAATATGGTCCGTGTGTATTGTTGATAGATATTATATATGGGATATGTCATAAGTCATCACAATGGCGGCTCCCCTGGTGCAGTTCATTGTGGACATACTACACAAATACCGAGGGTTCAAGAGAACTATTTGATGTACGTTGGAAAGCACTCTTACACTGCAGTTGCTAGGGTTAGCCAATAGCTCGCACAGGGAGCCAAAGGCTACGGGAAAGGTTGCGCATCTAGGAAAGCTGGAAGCATATTGACAATTTCAGAAAAAAACATGGTCATGATACATGACTGTAAAAGTGACCCCCCAGTAACAATAAAATGGATACTCAGCTCGCCTTGTTTTGTGTGCAATAGCATGTTCTACTTTGATCCAGTCAACCCACGGGAACTCAGCTTTAATCCCAAGTGCAGTTCGAGAGATCATGCGCTGTTTCATATTCATAAATCGGAAGGCAAATCGAAATCTTGAGTGTGCCTACCAAGTGATGTTACCCAATCTCACACAAGGTTTATGTAAATGTATTCTGAACTCTGGATACATTATTGAGATCAAGTTAGAGGACATATGCAAAACGACAGATGTTGTCATGGCTTAATAGGTATTGCGCTTCGGGACTTTTCTGTCACATTACCTTCGCTTGCATGTAACAAGCTTTTCACAACCTTTCATCTACTGTGGAATTGATTCTTGTGACATTTCACTTCATTTTTCAGTTTTTCGGTGAGCGCAGTTATGACAAAATAATACTGTGCGTCATTAACAATTTGGGAGAAAATAATGAAAGCTAATGAATGACTCGTCATTTTAGATTGATTGGATTGCATTAGCCTTTATTCGTCTCTCAGTGGAGAAATTTACATTTCACAGCAGCACAGTTATGAAAGGAAAAGACAGAAGTAGAAAAACAATCTAATGGAGCTGCTGGAAAGGCAGCCACTCTCACGGCACCATCTTGAAGTCAAAAGAACAAAAACATAAAAAATATGACAACACAACGACACAGAGATTCATTCATTCTTAAGCACTTTCTGTACCCTCTTTGTTACATTAAGCAGTTCGAGATGAAAGAGGAGAGGATCAAAGCATCCTTTTCACCATTGGATCAGGTATTGACGACGCTGACGAAGCCTCTTGGATAGGAGGCGAAACGGGATAGGAGGCGAAACGTCCGAAACCTTCAAATTTGTACAGATGACGGCTGAAGAAACCTTCTCATCAAAGGTGCCAAAATCAATTCATATTTATTGTCCCATAAATCATAAGATCTTGACAGCGGTCCAAATAATAAATGAACAGATTGCAATAATATTGCAACTTCGTAAAATATCATTACTGTCACAATTCTCAAATATTAAACTGAACAAACTCGTACTCGATATAGCATTAGACTGAATAATTCAGTTTGACACAAAAATTGGCCTTGAGTGCTGTGGTCTATATCAATAACCATATATTATTACTGTGGTTCATGTGCATTCCAATTGCATCTCTGGAAACAACATAATATTGAGAACAACAGGGAGTGTTGTCTTTTCCAGTTCACATCAGTCCATTTCGAGCTTCTGACACATGATGCAAATTGAGAGTTGACCGTGTTATCAGGTTATAGGGTGCATGACAGGTTAGTATTGGTTTGCTGTTTCACACTTTACATTTTTATGCACGACAGGTCTTTGCACGGAAACGAACAAAAATTACAATGGGTTTGTTGTCTGCTTTTTTTATTATGAAAATGTCAATCTTTAATGCAAACATTTGAGTTTGAGTTTGAGACTTTAAAGGACAACAAACACCATTTTATTGTTTCCTAACTGACATCAGAAAAACGTTTTATAGCATCTAAAATACCCAAAACATGCAGGCTGATATTTGTAGTCAAATGTAAAACACCAATAAAAATGAGGTAAAGTGTCACAATACTACTTCAAAATAACTGTGTAAACTCTCAGTCGTACAGGAGTGGTCCATCGATGAAAAGGTTTCTTCAGCCGTCATCTGTACTTCTTTGAAGGTGTCGGACGTTTCGCTTCTTATCCAAGCTTTTTCTTCGGCGAACTAAAGTCTTACTGATAGTATAGGCCCTATCTATATATATATATATATATATATATATATATATCCCTACTCTCCAGACATGGCGGTGCCGGACACTGATATGATAGGTCCCTGCCCTCAGGTTGGGGGGAGCAGAGGACTAATCCCTGCAGCTCCACTGATAGCTTCTATTGTCCTGACTAACGACTGACCTGATTGCCCAATTGGCCCTGGTATCACCTTATCAGCATCACTAATCCTATGTTGCCTAAACAGTCTATTGTACGAATTATCCAAATTGTTCCTCACCCCACCATGACGGTTAAGGGAAGGATTTTGCTGTTTTATGCCACTCAAATGAGTGGTCGAGGTTACCACTCATTTGACGATGAGTGGTAGAGGTTAATCCTCTGCTCCCTCCAACCTGAGAACAGGGACCTATCATAGCAGTGTCCGGCACCGCCATGTCTGGACAGTAGGGATATATATATGGGGCCTATACTATCGAACTAAGACTTTAGTTCGCTCAAGAAACAGCTTGGATAAGAAGCGAAACGTCCGACACCTTCAAAGAAGTACAGATGACGGCTGAAGAAACCTTTTCATCGATGCTTCAAAATGATCTCGGAGATGTCGCTTTTCAGAAGGTCCCACCCCCCTGTTCGTGACGTTACGCCAGGACGTCTTGCCTTGCTCTAGAATCAAAACAATGGCTTCAGATTCGGAGAAGATGCTTTCTTGTTACTCATCCAGTTATGAATATGATTCAAATAGTTCTGAAGAGGAAGCATAAATGTTTCCAATCGATTAAAGATGTCCTTCCGTATCAATTTGAGCCGTCAGGACTCCAACGTAGCGTCCCAGAAAATGCACAAGATGGCGCCCAAGCTCCGTTGGAAATGGGCTGATTTGTCTGCTGGGAATTGTGTCAAATCGTAGTCTTGGTGAAACACACAACGATTCACCGTCATGTTATTTATGTGTTTTCCGTCTAATTTCGCTATCAACACGGATCAACACAAAGTTTTCAGACCAAACAAAGTACCCAAAATGCATTGTGTGTCGCGTTCTCGGTCAGGGGCATTCCAGACGTGACGTCAGGTCAGGTCAGGTATCGTCATCAACTCGAATACAAGACTTCCTGAATATTCAACGCAAGTCTTAAAATGCAAAATGTAGCTCAGTAGAAGTCATTTGAAGTGATTTTACAAATTATGGACACAACTTGTCCGGAGGCATCGGTTGTCCTATAAGGTACTCAGATGTAGGCCGTACTTGTACATTGATTTAAAAACTAAAACAAACAAAAACAAACAAACAAAAAACAATCATCCAGATTCTTTTCTTCACTCCTCCAAGTCTCCATCTCATACATGCATGACAAGTAGCAATCATTTTCCAGCAACTTCTCCAAAAGACCACCTCAACGTGTATCTCTGGTGATTTCGTCATAGGTCATTAATTTGGATTGTGGCTCTCAAATAAGGAACCGAACCCGCTCGGACAAGTAAGACAAAATAGCTACAAATACAATGTGGGGCGAAATGACCAATTTGAAGATGTCGTTTTCAAACAAGTGGACCATGCAATGTTTTACGTGTCACTAAATGTGTTTATAAACAGACTAAAGGGACCAAATTTGTAGGACATAACATTGAGTGTCAGTACGCACAATAAATAAATAAGTAAATAAATACATAGATACATAAATAAATAGATTTATTAATAAATTAATACTAAATACTAAAAAATAATAAATAACATATATAATGTAAAGAACAATGTGGAGAGCAATTAAATGAATATAAACAAAATGTACTCCGCACATTATGTACTAATGTAGCAATCGTCAATGTAGCAATGTCAGAGCAGATGGCTGGGTCAAGGACGAGCGAACATTTATTAATATTACTCATATTCATTCAGACGATTAAGGAATAATTAGATTGTGTTAAGTACCTCAACCAATGGCTCTCAATAAGAGAACTCGTTCAGCTTCAGGCATTGCACTTTATATTACGTTTAATCTTGTATTTGAATGCTTAAGGAACTGTTCTTTATCTACATTTTAAACAAGTCATGCGCTATTTTGCCATTTTTAATGCAAATACGTAATTAAGAGAAATCGCATGCTTCAGTCACTGTATCGATGATTGTGCAAAATGTATAAAACAAAGAATAAAAAAATACAAATGATGGTCATTTCAGTTTTAACTGCATCCTCATCAGCCTTTTTTGCACTATTTAGTTCTTATTCTCAGTCAGAAGTGTTTCTTTTTATTTTTTTCCGTTTTATAAAGTACGGCTCCGAGGACGTTTGCTTTTGCCGGATTTCAATAATCTTTTGAAAATGTCCAAGGCGAACATCAGCAGAATGAGCAAAAAATGAGTGAATATTTTTTTCTGGGTGATACGCTTTTACATAAAACTATCACAACACCTTTTGAGCGTATGAAGAAAATGCTCCATCGACACATTCGATTTATCAACTCGATTTATCTTTCTAAACACATTGACACGCCTGGTAGTGGTTCCAATGGGATGCCGGGAAGAGAAAAAAAAAGACAGTCCATGCGACTTGAGTGAGGTCACCTCAAAGGTGAAAGATGCCACTCCATGAAGAAAATAATGTTATCTAGGTGTGTGTGTTTGGGGGATGAGGAGGAGGAAACCTTTACCAAGCTGTGGCTTGTGGTCCTTTTATTCTCCACGGCAGATTGATGTTAAGTAACAAAAGGTGCGTGTTGCCTTGATAAAGCACAAGGCCTTGGGAATTAGTTCCTTTCCGGGTGACATCGATTTAGTTTAAGTGTCCACACATATTGATGCACCGCTGAGTGGTTAGTCCAGAATACGTCGCTCCACTCCAAAGGCTTTTAGAGTTCCCTTTTGGTACTTTGTGGTTCATTCAAGGGCATGAGAGAAAAACTCACTTGAGGTTATTATTAAGTGAGTGAGTGGTTTTAAAAGAAAATGAGTTTGCATATGACCCTCTGTCATCCATATACAGTTATCTCACATTTTCCTCTGCACGAGCATGGATCTCACCCTTGGTCCTGGTCACAAAGATGAACTGATGGAGTTTTGCAAATGTCTATCAGAATCCAAGTGTGACAGATGGACAGAGCACTGGACAGCTATGAGTTATTGTGCTTTTTTGTGCCTATAATGGGCAGCTTTGTTCAACAGAAAGGTCGGTGCTGTTGAACAGTCTGCGAGTGGATGGATGCATGTCTTGAGGAGCTGATGGAGAATAAGAATCTGACTGTCATATCTCTGACAGGAGCCCATGATGAGAATAAAGGAGTGTCAGCGCAGAGCGCCGGTGCGTATGTGGAACTGTCGCGGCTTGGAATTGAAGCGGATTTACGTGAGGCAGGAGATCTGAGACAATCTCTTTCGTCAATGGATGCTACAGCTTCGTCTTTGCTTTCAACATTTAGCTTGTAGTAGACATGTACATTTCACCGTGACATCCCTGAGGATGATTTGATCCTCTCCTCTTTCATCAAAAAAATGCTTCATACCACAAAGAGGGTGCAGAAATTGCTTACGTTTGAATGACTGTCTGTGTCTTTGCATTTGAAGCTTCGGTCAGACTTCTGTCAAAGTTTTTCCCTCCCACGAGGGGGCAGCATTTCACTTTTTGTACAGCCACCCCTATTTCAAGGTCACATTCCAGACCCATATAACTTGGGAATTATTTTTTTTTCCTGTTATAAAAAGACCGTCTAAGGTTTCCTACACTGCATTGAATGTTTATGTTGTCCTCCAACTCAATATTCCGTCAGTCCTGCAAGTCTATGTGAGAACCCTTTATCTCAACCCCCCTGCCCCACGTAGTTCTTTCGGTGGTCTTCTTTTGCAAAGCAAATTAGGCGCTTCACTGAAAACTTTAAGATCATTGCTTCCAATCTCATATCCGCCAAAAACAACCTTTGTAATTTGTTCTTCCAACCGTACTTAGACTATACTTATTTTGTAAAGGTAATTAAACTGCCGACAAATCATGAAGAGGCCTGTCTCGCTTCAGTGATGAAGGTGAGTGTCTGAACTATCACTTCGGTTAACAACGAAAAACATCTGTCCCTATGTTCATCATTAACCTCGGCGGCCGCTGCGCTGAAACGCCGAGAATGGATACGCATGAAGAGCCGTGCCGAAATAGCTGACAAAACTTTACATTTCTGCCCGGGTAAGGCGAGTGATCCCATTACAGACTTGAAAACGGCGGCAGAATGATGCTTGACATTTGATGTTGTTTGTTCAGTGCCGCTGTGAGAATAGTCAAGGCTGGAATGAATATTTCACTTTTTTTCATAAGGTAAGAGTGGGACTTCTTTCTCCTTTATGTAGCACAAACAAGGATGGCATTTGAATAGATTTTGCAGCAATATGCTGTCAACCAGTGCTTCTCAAAATGGGATGATGTGTACTACCCGGGGCTACGTGAAGGTACTTTATGAGGTACGTGAGATTTTTAAATCTATTTCAATGGAGTAGCATCCGTGCAAAGAAAAAGAGCTTTCATCACAGCATTTGCCCCCTTGCCACCATGATTGACAAAGACACTTAAAAAGAATCTGTTGTGCGTGTGTTTTAAATGTAAATTAATGATGCTCATAATAAATCTCTTAGATTTGATGACATTTAATTTAGAGACTAAAGAAAAGGAAATTAATCTTGATAAAGCATCAATGAGAAACATTGCTGCGTGCATACGCGCAATTTCATTTGGGTGCACGTGCATTGAAAAAAAAAAAGGCTGCTGAGGATTTTCATCAGCTCTTTTACATGGTCACTCATTTGAAAATGATGAACATTTCTAACACTGCTTAATTAGGGCCAATAATCGTCTGTGCATTAATATACAATGTGATCCATTTCCATAACTTTGCGCTTTTATGAACCGTGTCAGCAATGTAAATGGAACAACTACAGTACATTTAAAATGACTATTTTGCGGTGTATAAGGTGCACCGCAGTATAAGATGCACCTGCAATGAATAATGTATTTTCAAACTTTTTCCATATATAAGGGGCATATATATGGCGCACCTTCAATTATTTATCGAATTTTTCAGATATATTATATAAATATATAAAAGTTTTCCAAATGTAAATCACACCACATTATAAGGCGCTACAGTAGAGGCTGAGGTTACACGCTCCAGGATGAAATGGAGTTGGTGACTGCTGAGAGTAGTTGCAAGACCTGTTCTGGCTCAATATTACTTCACGTATAAGGCGCACCGGCGTATAAGGCGCAGGGTCATCTTTTGCAGAAAATCAAGGCATTCAGGTGCACCATATACTGTACACCAGAGAATATGGTAATAATTTATTTCACCTGTATGAAACTCAAGGTCTGTGAATTATTTCATTTTATGTGTCTGGAAAGAGCGTTAAAAGACCTTTATCATATTTGATTTGCATGAAGGCAACATGGACAGGGAGTCGGGGTGTAGGGTGCGACCGCCTCTCAGTGCAGAGGTGCAGGGAGTGATACCGACACTGACTGTGTTGAGTTTGCGTGTTCTCCACCATGGCTGTGTGAGGTTTCTCCGGGTAAACCAGTTTCCTCCCGCATTCCCAAAAGACATGCACGGTAATCTAATGGAAGACGCTAAATAACAGGTGTGAAACGCAAGGCCCGGGGACCTAATTCATCCCACTAGGTCATTTTATATTTGGCCCGTGAAAGCAAACCATGTGTCAACTTCCTAAAATCTCTACTGAGGTGTCAAATTGTCCCGTGTAAAAATAACTTTTGCAATCGTTTGTTACCCTGTTAACACTCCCTTGAACAATAATTGAATACAATATTTTGATAATATATACACAATATATGTATATGTATACAATAATTGACTTTCAAAAATAGTAATCTATTAATTTGTTGTGTACAAGTAATAATTTTTTGATTGTATTGTCATAACAACGGAAGACCAAAGAACAAATTGGCCTTTCAAACGAGTTTGAACCCCTAATTTATTTCAATCCCGCTTCTTTTGTTGACATTCGGGAAGTCAAATGAGTTGAACATAATTGGATTGGATTGGATTTGCCTTTATTAGTCTCGCGGTGGAGAAATTTACATTTCACAGCAGCTGCTGGAAAGGCAGCCACTCTCGCGGCGCCGTCTTGAAGTCAAAAGAAGAAAAAAAAACTAAATAACAAATAACATGACAACACAAAGACACAGAGAGACATTCCTTTCCTTTCATTCCTTTCATCACTTTGCTGCTGTGAAATGTAAATTTCTCCACTGTGAGACTAATAAAGGCATATCCAATCCAATCCAATCCAATTCAATCCAATCCTTCTTAAGCACTTTCTGTACCCTCTTTGTTACATAAAGCAGTTCCAGATGAAAGAGGAGAGGATCAAAGCGTCTCTTCACCAGTGGATCAGGGACATCATGGTGGAATGTGCACGTCGACTACAAGCTAAATGTTGAAAGCAAACACGCAGCTGTAGCATCCATTGACGAAAAGAGATTGTCTCACATCTCCTGTCCCCCATAAATCAGCTTCAATTCCATCCCGCGACAGTTCCATATACGCATCGGCGCTCTGCGCTCACGCTCCTTCCTTCTTATCGCGGGCTCCTCAAGCCATGTATCCATCCAGCCGCAGACTGTCCAACAGCACCGACCTTCCACTGAACAAAGCGGGGCTGTGAAGATGCTGCCCAATACAGGTGCAAAAAAGCACAATGGCCTCAGAGCTGTCCAGCGATGACAGTCGAATGGCACCGACATTCCTCCCATTCAACACAGTACTGGCATATCCATGCTGCCGAAAAGGCGCAACCGCTCAGCACAGTCTCCTCCTTGATGAATGTTGTGGTCAAAAATGCTGAAAAACAATCCGTATCCGTTCCACACGACGCACAACAACACAAAGTGAAAAAAGAAAACACAAAAACAAGACAAAAACAACAAAAAAAGCAAGGCTCATCAGAGCACTTGCTGACGGCTGCCTACTCGGGCGCCATCTTGGACTCCTTCAGGATGAAGGAGGAAGGAGAAATTCAGGATGCTATTTGTATGTGGGTGAGCGTGTTCGCTATAGGAACACATTTTAAACATCTTTTCTAATTCCTTACACATCGTTTTATTTTTTTGGACTTCCTGTCATTACATCACATCCTGTCTGTCTTTACAAAAGCTCGCCCAAACAGCTCCTCCTACTCTTCGCTCTTCTCCCTGCCTGCCCCTCGTGGTAGGCAGTTACATTTTGTGCCGTCCCAAAGAATAAATAATCTTTTTGTTTTTACTTTTGATTCCTGCTTCATAAATAATGACCCTAACAGGTAGTGTGTGTGTGTGTGGATATGTGTGTGTGTGTGTGTGTGTGTGTGTGTGTGTGTGTGTGTGTGTGTGTGTGTGCGTGTGTGTGTGTGTGTGTGTGTGTGTGTGTTTTGTTGTTGTTATTGTATTATATATTTTGTGGATGATGGCATAATTCTCCCAAAGCACCAATATTTGATCCTCTCCTCTTTCATCTAGAACTGCTTCATGTCATCACAAAGAGGGTACAGCAAGTCCTGAAGAATGAATGTCTCTCTGTGTCTTTGTTTTGTCATATTGTCTCTATGCTGTCATATTATTTGTTATTTAGTTTTTTTTTTTTGGTTATTTTGACTTGAAGACGGCGCCGCGAGAGTGGCTGCCTTTCCAGCAGCTCATGTATTTTGTTTTTCTACTTTCATTCCTTTCATCACTTTGCTGCTGTGAAATGTAAATTTCTCCACTGTGAGACTAATAAAGGCATATCCAATCCAATCCAATATCCCATTTGTGATATTAACAATGATGTAAGTCATGCCTGACCCTGAACTGAACTCTCTCACATGCACACCGTCATTTTCATAATCTACAAAATATGGAATACTGCAAGTGATCCGGAATTAGAACTCATTTCCCACTGAACTAATATCGGGCCAAAAAAAAAGCTAAAATCTGCAACTAGAAAACCTCCTGGAAAGCATTGCATAATAAATACACCTATTTCCTCCAAGCAAGAAAAATCTTCTCCTGGGCCATAGTTGTATAACATTGCAAATAGACTGCAGACTACCTATTTACACAAACAGGGATCATTAAACACTCACCAACTCTCCTGAGTCATTTTGGGCTCAGCAAAAGATGTATTCGGGTTCATTAGGATTTCATGGAAAGGTGCCACCATCAGTTCTATGAGACACTTTTCTCACCCATTAAACCTCTTTACATATTGAGCGCGTTCCTCTGGGTAACCACGTGCTGCTTATATCCATTGGTTCCACTTCATCCACTGTCTCATTGCGAGATCCAGGCTGTCAGGTTCTGCTATTTTAAAAACATCTTCCTGCACCACACATTAAGATGTTGTTGGCATCCTTGGTATATTCTGTTGTTTTCTATTCAAAGCTAAAGGATAACATGCACTGTCACAATCTTCTGTATCCACTACAAGTGGCGAAACAATGATGCAGTACAATTTGTCTGACAACTTAAGAGCGGTTTACTTCAAGAATGTTGGTCATCAAGGCAGTAATTTGCGGTTGGTATAGGACTGAATTTGAACATAGTCACATTTACCTCCCTGTATTTACTCTCTCCATACGAAATTTTCAAGTTACGCGATGCCTCAACAGAAAAATATTGCTGCTTGAAAAGAAAGACATTTAAAAATATGAAAGGTAAAAATACAGTATTGCCTGCTCCTTGCAGCTCCAACGTTCCAGAACGAAATGTATTTATAGCTGCTCTGCCATTGTCTATTACCTAGCATCTTCCTGACAACCCATTTACGAAGACGGACCTCGACCGGATGTATTAATGTGTGTTTATTTGAGTGTATGCAGCATAGTTTTGCATCAATGTAAATCACCAACAAAAAGTGATCATGTTTGCATTGGACATTTTCAAGGGATTGTTAAAAGTTGACCAACGCAAACATCCCTGAGTCAGTTCTTCACAAAAAACAAGGCAATACCACTTCTGAGAGAGAACATGACCCACAAAGGTAAAAAAATGATGAGGATACGGTTCAAAGTTAAATGAGCATAATTGTTACTGTTAACATTATTGTTTGGTCTTTACTTTATGCACAACTCTTACTGTATTTGTTATATACCATATTTTCCGGTGTATAAGGCACATCCAAAACTTTTTTTTTTGTTCAAAAAATAACCCAGAGCCTTATATGCCTTATATGTGAATATTGAGCCACAATGGGTCTTGCTACTCTACTACTCTCAGCAGCCACTGACTCAATGTTCCTCTGTAGAAGAAGTAGTGCAGTCCTCTTCTGTAGCACCTTATAATGTGGTGTGTCTTATGTATGAAAAACTTTTTTAAACATGTCATTCATTGAAGGTGCACTTTACTGTCTGGTGAACCTTCTATATGGAAAAGGTTTGAAAAACACCATTCATTGGAGGTGCGCCTTATACTCCAGTGCACCTTATACACCTGAAAATAGTATACCGAATTTTCTGGTGTATAAAGCACCCCCAATAGCCTCCATTTACTTTAGAAGATGACCCTGCGCCTTATACGCAGATGTGCTTTATATGTGAAGTTATATTGAGCCACAACAGGTCTCGCAACTACTATCAGCAGCAGCCATGCACCGACTGCATTTCCAAGTCGTGTGTAACCCCAGCCTCTACTGTAGTGTGCCTTGTATTTGGAAAACCTTTATATATTTATAGATTTTATTTGGAAAACCTTTTTCATTCATTGAAGGTGCACCGTCTAGTCCGGTGTGCCTTATACATAAAAAAAACCTTCAAAAATACACCATTCATTGGGGGTGTGCCTTATATTCAGGTGCGCCTTATACATTGGAAAATACAGTATTTTGATGCGTTTTTCTGCTTCTTGTCTGAATTGCGCCAGAACTTGGAACAGATTAGGGCATTTACAAAGAAAACACGTCTTTGTTTGCAACATTTTGTTCCAGAAGGAGGCACTAATCAAATGCAGTGAGCGAAACCAAACTGAGATGTACTGGAGGGTTGAGTTCAACAGCGAGTGCGGCAGGGAAGGTAGCTATCGAACTGACAACTGTTGGCTTTTCAAACTCACCTTTATGCTGCTGTGCAGAATGTGGCTGATAAGGTGAAGACTCGCACAGGTGTCGTGATGGTGAAACAGGTGCAGTGATTGTGGCGATACCCAACCCACGCCTTATTGTAGGGAAAAGTAACCAAAAACAGAACAGAGTTCTGTAATACTGCGGGCCAACACAGTAGATTCAAACATCAAGTAGTTTGCTTGCTCAAGAGGTGTGATTTCAACCGGTAAATTATTACTTTTTCCAGGCCGTGAAAAAATATCCCCTTGTTGTCCACGTTAATGTATTATTCATTTGTATAGTTGTCACTCAACCACAGCCCATAAATCTGGCGGTATTTAATTCATTTTTACTGTACAAACAATATTTATAGCAGTGATGATTTATGTATGCATAGTCATCACGATGTCGCTTCCACTTTCTTGTGCTCATTTTTACATGAATGTACTGGACATATATGTATAGTTTGTTTATTTATAAGTCAAGTTTCTGACAACGTAGGATCAGTTTCCACTCAGCGATGGTATGCGTGCGAATGGTTGGCTGTCTCTGGATGTTCACTGGCGACCAGATGTGTTAGCTACCATTGCATAAAGTCAGATGATATAGATTTGAGCTCTTTGCAGATCCGAACAACCTAAAGCAATATTGAAGCTTATACATGGAAATCTATAATTTATGTGTGTAGGTACGAATATCGCTCCAATGCTTTTTGTGTTGTTTCTCTATATTTCATTATTTTAATCCTTAAACTGTGTACATTCTCGCCTCACATTCACTGCTTAAATACAAAATTTATATTTAATTTGCAAATAACATTTGCATATTTAATATTTATTATTCACGCACAGTTGTCTAACACTTTCAATGTATTCTTTTTCTGGTTGTTCTTGCATCTGTCATTGCCCACTGAGCTACTGTCAAATCATAATTTTGCCATAGTTTACCAGCAAAATTAGCTAATCAAATTACTGCCAAGTGTTATTATTATTTTAACGTATCACGCTTCAGTGCCACAGTCCCTCAGTGAAGTGGGATGGCTTTTAAAATCTTCAACTCAAATTGATGACAGACTTTCTGACCCCCGTGGAACATCATGTAACACAATTTGCTGTCATGGGAACGCTGTAGGAAGCTCAGCGTTTTCAGGTTGGCGACATTAACAGTGACAATGTCTCAGTTGGTGCTCTGGCAGTCACATGGAAGTCTAAGGCCACCTCACATCCTCAGAGGAGGTATTTGATGATGTTAATGAAATGTGAGCAAACTTCGGTCCTCAGTAGGCAAGTGATGAATCTCATGAGCAGAGCCTGCCATCCATCATGTCGGTTGCTCATGCCCATAGAAGCCTTACAGAACGCCTGAACATACACCCTCCTCATTTTTAGTCATATTTTTTAATGTACACACTAACGCACAGCGAAGATTATCATTGCTCATCTTGTCATCTCTGGGCTGTCGACATTCATTTAATTAGCGCATCGAGTCAGCCTCCCTTTTTAATAAAAAGTCAATCCGAGAAATGTGAGGATAAATCTATTTACTTCATTGAAACATACTTATTCCCAATGGATTAAACTGTATTCGCCAGCAAATGACAGGGCAGAGGGTACTCATCTTGTTCGGATGCGTAATTTGTTGAGTTGAACACAAACACATTTGCGCAGGCGGTGAGGATTTTTGCAATTGTATTTTATCTGCAAATGTTCCTCACTTTGTACGCTAGGAAGCAATTTGGCCAGCAGAGATTTACACGACGGGCACTGAATTTCAATTTCTCTGCATGTTCATTAAAATGCAACACACTGTTTATAATTGTAAAGGTGGTTTTTCACCATCAAGAGGGCAGCAGTGATAAAGGTGCTTCAGAAATATTCAAATATGCACATCCCTAGTGCATGGACAAAAGTGTATTTTTCATGCAAGAGAGTGTACAAGCGGAGATAATAGATTACACAATAGCGAAAAGATTTAACTTTCACAGAAATTTTGTAAAGCGAGTTTAAACGACTATGAAAATTCATGCCTCGTTTTAATTTTTAACGGTCCATTTTTCTTTACGCATATCATGAGTTACCATAATGTAGCGAGATCCACCATTCCGATACCACCAGTACCAAAATTCACTCCAGAAATTGTCGCCAATGGGCCATCGTACGCCAAAAGGCATGATGGTCTTGTGGTAGCTTTCCATTGCTCCATGAAGCTTCATGAAGCATCATCATGACCCGTGCCCCGTGTCAACCGTCGAGACCTTCAAGTTCCTGGGAATCACAGTCTCCCAAGACATGAAGTGGGAGGTCAACACCAACTCTGTCCTGAAAAAAGGCCGAACAGAGGATGTACTTCCTGGGGCTGCTGAAGAAGCACAGCTTGCCACAGGAGGTGCTATGACATTTCTACATGGCAGTCATTGAATCAATCCTTTGTTCTTCCATCACAATTTGGTTCGCGGCCACCACAAAAATGGACAAAGTCGGACTTCAATGCACAGTTACGACGGCGGACAAAATCATTGGCACCGCATTACCCCCTCTCGAGGACTTGCACACTCCAAGAATCAAGACAAGATTGCGGGAAAAAAAATCCTACTAGACCATCTGCAGCGTGCCCACCACCTTTTCCAGCTACTCCCCTGAGGCAGGCACTACCGATCCATGTGCACCAAATCCAGCAGACATTTAAACAGCTTCTTCCCCCGAGCCTGAACTCTCGAAATAATAACCCACATATAACTCTATAATGCCTCTTTGCAATTTTGCACAACTCTGTGGAACAACATCCCGTTATAATCATTGTAGCTCCAGCTCTGTACTCGAACCACTGTCTGCCTTATACTTTGCACATTGTCTCACAGTTATTCATTTATTAGTGTCCTCTGTACTTATTTGTCTTGTCTTTTTCATGATGACACGAGTGCAGTGTGTTCTACCGGAGACAAATTACTTGTGTATTCTACATACTTATGCCAATAAATATGATTCTGATTCTGACATGGAAACAGTGTCATAACAAACAAACAAACAAACAAACAAACAAACAAACAAACAAACAAACAACAAACGTTCTAAGACACGAGGTGCTGGTTTCTTTACTCCCAATGATAACACTTACTGCATAGCCTTAGAGTCAGAGAGTGTTTATTTGATAAGCAACAAATAAGTGACAAAGATAAATTTGAATTACTTTGATGAGTTGCTGAGTAAGATACTCCTCTAATTCTTTGTTGAACACTGTCTCAGTTGTTGCTCTCGATAAAACATTATTGATCTATTTTGCCTTTCCTGTTGCAATTTATTTGTTTATTTTTATTTTTTCTTCAGCTGGATTCTACTTATAGATGCAAACATTGTTGTGGAGTGATAACGACCTTGCGGCTGACATTAATTAAAAAAAAAGATTGAGACTAAAGTAAAATACCTTCTGTTGTAAACATTTTAATGAATTCCCATGAAAATTAGATGCAGAGGAGGAGGAGGGAAAAAAATCATCAAAACATTCTATTTCTTGCCCTTCAAGCGTCTAATGTTGTAATGAACCATATTGATGTTACGCTATTAGGTGCGACAGGTGTTAAAAGAAAATAAAAATCAGCTTTGAAGTAATGAAAATGTCATTCAGAGTCCCAGTGACACAGAGAACAGTTAATTTAGTCTGTAGAAGTCTGTTTAACGGCGCCAGCTGTAATACTTTGACTACCAGATAATAGTGTAGCCCACAGACCATAACTTCAGTGCCATGTTGTAACATATTATTGGCATTGCATGGTGAAATGATAGAAATTGAAGTGTGGGTCTCATGAATGGAGATTAGACGTAAAACACATTGGGGAACAAAAAAAATCTGTACAGGAATGGTTTTACACTGTGCTGTGATGTTGTATCGCTTTTTCATTTTTAGTACTCTTGGCCGTTATTGTTAAAATGCTGATGGATTGTGTGTAGTCAGCTCAATTGTGCAAAAAATACGGTCCACCTGATCACTACCTGTGTGATGTTCTCTTTTTCTCATGAATCTGACTGTCATTAGCTTTCTGTAAAATGGCATGCCAGGATTAAGCAGTATCAGAACGGTAAATGTGGGCACTGCTTTCGCAATTTGGTCTGAAATGCCATCAAGTTAGATTCAATTCCAGAGACAAGGTCTTAGAAATTGTATTTGTAAAATCTGTGAGCAAAATCTAAGTGTAGCCAAGGTGTTGAGGGCTTTGGTTTGGTAGCCAGATTATAGCATTGCTCTCTTTTTGCTGATGATGTGGTTTTGTAGGCTTCATTAAACTCCCCTACTGAAGCTGCAGCCCCCGCGACCCGACCCCGGATAAGCGGCAGAAGATGGATGGATGGATTATAGCATTGCTCTCTTTTGCTGATGATGTGGTTTTGTAGGCTTCATTAAACTCCAATTTTTCAATTCCCATCGGAGCGGTTCACAGTTTAGTATAAAAGGGTAGTGATGATAAAAATGATCAACTTAAAATATAAGATCGTAGTCAGAAATTGATGCATTGCTCTCTCCAAATCAGGGGTCATATTGTGTCCAAGGAATATAATTTCATATAGCTTGAGCAGTGGCGGTCCGTGCATTTCACACCTAGGCCTTCAATGAAGTCCTGCTTAGTCCGACTTGAACAAATATCCCTCGTAATACCATAATTTATGACACAACGGCTGGAGATATCATTTACAAAAGCACACGCATGCAGTACTGGGCGTGGCATCACCTTAATCGTCTACAACACAGGCTATTTTCCGGAGCAATTACACATCAATAAATCTGCATCAGCAACTAGAACTTGTCACTATACGTGGTAATGCAAACACTTAAAAATAAAAGGAAATTTAAAATCATTTGTCCACAAAGTTTTATCAAGTCCACCAAGAATATGCAATCTTTAACAAGATGTTACGCTAAATTACAAAATGTCAGTTTAATATAAGAAAAACAACAAGACGTTCACAAAACAAACTATTTGTTGAAAATAAAAGTAAACAAATCTTTTTCATTTGTTCTTGAGAATAGGCTTACCTACATGCGACAGCGAGTTGTCCTCTCCTTCAGCCATTGTGGGTTAAAAAAGTGAGTAGATATACTTGTTTTTTCTGCTAAAGTTTCCGGGTCTGATCTGTTATAACTTGGTTGATTTGCATAGCGCTGCCTCCGCTGAGGGCTGAGGTAAAGTGAGTATCCAATCACAGGACGCGTACATGTCATGTTCAACGCGAGACCCTCTAGCTGGCCTTACTGTGCCAACTCGTGATCTGATTGGCTATCGCAACTATATATCAACTACATGTGCCCGTTCATGTACAGCGCACAGACGCCCTCATTGTTGATTCTGAAGGCGTCGGTCAGATTTCATACAGCTTGGCGACACAAGCTAGCTGAATTCTGATTGGATTACAAACTCTGACCTAAAACTACAACACTGAAAGGAGCATAACCAAATGGATATAATATAACATCAAGTAAACAGTATGTAGAATAATTATATATATATATATTTAGAAAAAATACTTTTTTAATGAAATTGACTTTTATTATAATTATGATAATGATGTCTGATTATGTTAGGCCAGCAGAGAAGGCCCTGCTGGCTCTGGCGGCCCACCACTGAGCTTGAGGTCTTGTTCACAAGCGAGAGATAGACAGATAGACATGCAGAACTTGCATCCATTTGATTGGATTGGATTTGCCTTTATTAGTCTCGCAGTGGAGAAATTTACATTTCACAGCAGCAAAGTTATGAAAGAAATGAAAGTAGAAAAGCAAAACACATGAGCTGCTGGAAAGGCAGCCACTCTCGCGGCGCCATCTTGAAGTCAAAAGAACAAAAAAAATAAAAAATAAAAAAAATAACATGACAACACAAAGACACAGACAGACATTCATTCTTAAGCACTTTCTGTACCCTCTTTGTTACATAAAGCAGTTCCAGATGAACGAGGAGAGGATCAAAGCGTCTCTTCACCAGTGGATCAGGGACATAATGGTGGAATGTGCACGTCGACTACAAGCTAAATGTTGAAAGCAAACACGCAGCTGTAGCATCCATTGACGAAAAGAGATTGTCTCACATCTCCTGTCCCCCATAAATCAGCTTCAATTCCATCCCGCGACAGTTCCATATACGCACGCTCCTTCCTTCTTATCGCGGGCTCCTCAAGCCATGTATCCATCCAGCCGCAGACTGTCCAACAGCACTGACCTTCCACTGAACAAAGCAGGGCTGTGAAGATGCTGCCCATTACAAGCGCAAAAAAGCACAATGGCCCCTTTGGTGTCCAGCGATGGCAGTCGAATGGCACCGACATTCCTCCCATTCAAAAACAGTACTGGCATATTCATGCTGCCGAAAAGGCGCAACCGCTCAGCACAGCCTCCTCCTTGATGAATGTTGTGGTCAAAAATGCTGAAAAACAATCCGTATCCGTTCCATACGATGCACAACAGTGACAGTAACAAAAGAAAACACAAAAACAAGACAAAAACAACCAAAAAAGCAAGGCTCATCAGAGCACTTGCTGAAGGCTGCCTACTCGGGCGCCATCTTGGACTGGACTCCAAACTCCATCTTGCTATGTTGTGGTAAAAAAAGGAAACAAGTCGAAAAGAAAATCTCACGGTTTACCGGTTGCTACTCTCTGCATCAAAGAAGGGCTAACTAGTGTCACGGTTTTGCAGGGTGGTGATGGCGGGTGCGGATCCTAAAAAGCAGGCAGGAGGGAGCAGGAGGTTGTTTGACAAATTGTATTAAAATAAAGGTCAGCAGGAACAAAATGTAAAACATCAAAATCATCTGAACAGAAAAAAGTATCAAAAGAAAACCAAGTGTAAAAGTCCGCCAAGGTTAAACAAACACATGCACAGCATACAACGCATGCAATTGCAGACAAAGCATGCAACAAACAATGAACCGACCAACCATCAGATCCCGCAGGTACAACGGACCCGTCTCATTTCCACTCTGTGCCTGGAAATGCTACGTCCACGTTAGCCCACACCTCGTCGAGTTTGAATTGCGTCACTCGACGAGCCGTAACGTCCACATCAACATCCGGCCGAGACCTCCTTCCAGGTGGCCGTCCAGGGTGACACTGGGTGTCTGGCAGTGCACGCCCACGTCCAGCCACGGTGTCGTTGTGCATGTTGAATTGAGTTGCAACCTCCTGCTCCCTCCTGCCTGCTTTTTGGGATCCGCACCCGCCATCACCACCTCGCAAAACGTGACAACTAGATGAGGTGGCTTGGGTATTATTTTTGCTCCCTGAAGGACTGCCTATGGAGTTGTGCCAGACATGGTAGGAGACTCCTGGGATCATCCAGGACATGCTTGAGAGACTACATATGTCATTGGTCTTCAGAATGCCTTGGTAATACCCAAGATGAACTGGATGAAGTGGCATGGGAGAGCAGAAGTCTCGGCCTTCCTCATGTGCCATTTACATTGAATTGGTAATTTATCTGATGTTTTTTTTGTGTTCTAATATAACTAGCAGTACACTAAAATGCCACACTTTGTTACTTTCCAAAGTGTTACCGAACATAGAATTATGTAACTTGTATATAACATGTTAAAATGATGTGAGCGTCCGCGTATACACATCAGATATGTTTAATTCAGGGTGTCAAACTCACTTCTCTTCGTAGACCGTTATGAAAGTGATACCAAATAATTGTCTCATTGTATTATTACTTGTCTACAGCAAATTGATTGCTAATTTTGAAGTCAGTCAAATACCTGTAGTTTGTTCAATTGTTGTTCGAGTGGAAAATGATTGCAAAGTACCAACATCATTTATTACACTTGAAAGTCGACATTTTATGTCAGTTGTTTTATGAAACATCTTTGCACGGTTATAGTATACACCTCAGTCTTCTGACATTTTTTACTATACTTAGAATATCTTCTTTTTTTATCTTTTCACACCCTCCCCCTTTCAAATTGCTGCTGTGGACTGCAAATTGCCCCATTGTGGGACGATTAAAGGCTTTCTGATTCTGAGATTTAAGCAGGTATCATGTAAATTGACATGTTTGATTAGCTTCCAGGCGGGGGCCACATCTGGAATTTCTCACCTGTGGTTGAATGTAAGCATCTCTTTTTCCATTCACAGACACCTTATGCAAACATATAGAATCATTTGTCTTCACATTTGCTTACATGATGATGAAGTTTTTACATGCGCATAATATTAATGGACTGTATGTATCTACAATCCAATACACACAAGCATTACATAAGCATTTTCTGCTTTGTTGCATCGACATATGTCAACGCGGATATCCCGTTTGCCCGGGAACATATAAACATCTGTCCCCGCAGTCACAAGCGCATTGTGATCATGTGTGTGTTCATCTATGTCACACACATCAGTCTGAGGGGAACATCCTCTCAAAAAAAAAAAAGAAAATAAACACACTTACATCGTACAATCATAACAGGTCGAGTTTCACATCAAAGGATGATTACATTTTTTGCCCAAATAACTACAAAAACAAAACAATTATACCATTGGTTCCAGTGTGATCATTTGCATACTACTCATGTGACAAAGCAGTAATGGTGGTGATACCAATTGTGTTTGCGCTAAAGGCAATGGCAATTTAGCAACAAGGATGTGGACATGCTTCCCTGAATTTGCACCAATCTGTATTCATAGAAGAGCGTCGGTTTGGTATTCCTCTTTCATAAAAGCCAATTTTTCCCCCCTGCCGTGGGTGTCTTATCCATGTTGCCGTGGCTACTTGATGGCTCCTGTCTCTCGCTGTCGAGCTTCTGTTCTTTTGCCCCGGGTGTTGCCTCTCTCTGATGGCACAGATGTGACGTGTAGGGCTTGTGCGGTGAAGAATGATGAAGGTTTGGCACTGGAGCAGAGGTAACATAAAAGCAGCTTGTCAGATGTGGTACTTTAACGCTTTCAACCAGATGGCAGATTTGTTATCACAGGGTTTTGTCATAATGTCTGTCAGACGTAAGGCCCTTGTCAAATAGACAACTAAGTTGCAGGATGTTATTGTTTCTTGTCCTATCTGAGGTATGACCAAAAAAAAAAAAGTAATTCACAAGTTTGTGCATTGTGTCGTATCCTATGACCTGTGAATGTTTGCCGACTTGTAATCACATTTTTTAATATACTATTTTGTCTTGTCTTTTCTTTATTAAACTCCGAGTGTAGATAAATGATATTGATTTCCAGTCTGGATAAAGGATGTTACATATTTAAAAAACTGGCTCTTCCCAAGGTCTAGTTGGTCTCTCTTTCTTTGAGCAAACAAAAATGAATCATAAAATGGAAAAAAAAACATGATTAGATCACAGTTGGTGAAACGCATCACATCTTTTTTTTTTTTCAGGGGGTGGCGCTGTATTGTAGTAATCGGCCAATTTCAAAGACACCGTCAGTGTACCCATGTTGTGAGACACATACAAACACCCCTGTGGCTGAACAATACAAGCGAGGCCAAATCATTTACCAAATTATTAAGCATTCATCATTCGGTTTGGATTGTGTGAAGAAATTATGAGTAAAGAGAAACTGTTGTCATCGCCTTTCACATGGCTTGACGATGAAGACGCTCTTTGTCACTTCGCCATGTTATTTTGTTCATGTACAAAGAATGATAACTCGTGCGCTGATAAATTGTTCACTGTAGTAACCTGTAATCTCCATTAGCATAAAATATAATGGCAGTGTGAGGTTATTAATTCAAATAGACGTGTAATTAATTTGTAACTTCAAGAAGTTTTGTTTTGTTTGCTGAATGAATTGATGATACAACAGTAATAGACTGTGGGTAAAGTCTGAAGTCCGGCTATTGTTTGTATATATATGAAATATCACAGTGTGGATGTCCAGAAGAAGCAGATGAGAAAAATTCTATCACTACCATACCTCATCTAAACATTAAATCGTCACACTCTCTTATATGCAGAATACATGATGAGGACCGTATTGGGTCACGGAATTGTTTTAATATACATCTTTGATTTTACTGCATTTTCCTGCCTATTTAACTCATTCACTGCCAGATGTGCAAACATGCGTCCACTCCAGTGCCAGGGTTTTTGTCATTGTCACTTGAATTCCAGGATATGGAGTTTTAGGACTTGATAAACATTCAATGCAACGTAAGAAACCGTAGATTCTCTTCTTTCATCAGAAAAAAAGAGTTATTCCCTAAATTATTTGGGTCTGGAGTGATATGTGCTTCAAATGAGGGTGGCTGTCCAAAATACAATGCAATCCATACATATTGGTTTATATCGTGCTTTAACATCAGCTGAAACTGGAACAAAGCGCTAACATGAACAAAAAAGGAAATGTAGCCCCCTTGTGGAATGGAAAAGCATTGCCAGAGGTCTCGCCAGCGCTTTATCGCACCCGATTAAAAAAAAACGAACAAATTCGGCAATGGCACTCTGTCAAATTTTCAATTCCTGAATAGATTCGTGAATGGGAGTGAATGAGTTAATTATAATGTTGTGAACATAGAGTTAAGGATTTGTTTGTAACATGCGGAAAATGCAGAGAATGTACTATTTACTTGGGCCATCCTTACAAATTAATTTCTTCTCTGCAAAGAGCATTTGTTGTTTACTCGTTTAAAAATATAAAATGGGCTATGGAAGTAAAAGCACACCTTCATTCATTGAAGTACAATCAAAATATATTCAATTAAATGTAAGCGGTTCATCTATTTATTGTAAATTAAACACACATGCGTAATAATAGTGAAATAATGCCCATACTCTTTTCATACACAGTTACAGATAATCCTTTGCAAATACTGCATAATATCTTATTTTTACATCAGGCAACACTTGGAGTCTTTCGGCCTCCTGAGAGATCGAATATCCACAGAACACTTGATGTTTTTAATAATATTGTATTTTTCCAGCCTTTTAGTGAAGTTTTCCCCCGAGGTTCTTGTTCTATCTTTTAATAATCCCCATTCTTCTCATAAATGCAAAAGCATTATGACACACCAAGTAAATGCCCATTGGTTATATACCCAATGCGAGAATATATTGTGAATCTCTTTTCCAAGCTTGAACACATAAACGATGGCCGTCGCTGAGGTCATGTCACCCCAGGCCGTCATCATCATAAAAGTATCAGAGCAGCGGCTGTAGTAGGATGACAATAAAGTCTCACGCTTGTAATGGGACATTGTCAGAGTCCTTCACTCTCGGCCTCAGGCTGCTAGAAACATGTTGTCTTTAGTGTAACAGAGATGGGAGTGGCTGCAGGATAATTTGATTGCCTTAATCTAAAATTCATTTACACAGCAAATGTGAAGCACAAAGTCATTTTCACACTCGACTAAGGTGGATGCGTTCATACATTGACAGTGTGGAATGCGCAAGGTTAATCCCAGCGACGCTCGCTGGGGACAGCGAGGCGAGCATTAATGTGACACATAAATGACACGGTTTCCTGAAAAGCGTTGTGAATCAATTTTCAATATGCAGCCGCCTGATCTGACCCCCCCCCCCCTCCACGCCCTCCACCCCCAGCAGCAGAAAGGAGCCCTTCCCCCCACCTCCCTTCTCCCTTCAGAGTGTGTTAAATCCAGTTCAAGCACAAGGGCTAGAATAAATCTGCATTCAATTATCGGATTAGCCGCTGTTTAAACACGGCTTCCTGTCTTTACCACCCTTTCCGCCGAAAGCATCACCGGGGAAGCCACAATGCAACGTGTTTTGATTTCAAATATTACATTTGCTTCATGTATCAATGTTACACACTTTTAAAAGATTGCGGATTAAGTTGATGATATCATATTGGCTTTGTCCTCAAGTAGTGCGTTTCGACACAAATGTGTGTTGATGGCCTGTTGTATGTTTACATGTTACATAATATGATTTGATTGTGGTCCCTCCCAGTGTGTTCAGAGGCTGTGAAGCATGACGGCAAAGTAAGAAAATGACTCGGACGTTTTATGCCTGAGAGGCACATCGATTCTTTTCATGTTTCTTTTTTTTTTTTTTTTAGGTTTATGAGGTTTGCACACACTACATTTAATGCTTTAGTGTATCTGGCCCAAACACTCCCTCCAGATGCTCCTGGCCCGCCCCCTCTGTCAAATTTTAGAACTCATTGTGGCCTGCGAGTCAAAAAGTTTGGCCACCGCTGGGTTAACCAGTTGGATATTGGTAGTTTTTAACAAGCTGTTCTTTAAAATGATTCTTTGTATTTGTATTTGTAGCTTGGGGATGAAAAAGGAACAGAAGGGTGTGATAAGAAGGTCAACTAATTCGGTTTTCAATCTAAATTTTCATTTTTTTTATGCCTCAGTGTACAACCAAAAATCTGTACATGATCAAACTGGGCGCACCTGAATGCACCCAGTGGCATCCCCTTCGCTTCCTTATGCAATGATAAAAGTTGCAGCCAGATGCAGGAAGGGTATTGTGAGTTCTCTTTATTTGAAGTTGTGGTTGATATCAGTTTTCAGCAGACCACAGGTAACACTGCTCTCCAGGTTGTCCTTTATCCCTCTACTTCCTCCTCCAAGTGACTGGCTCAGTCTGGTTTTAAAGGTGCTTCACCTGAGCTTCTGGCCAATCAGGTCCCAGCGGCAATTGGCCATTCCCAGGTGGTTGCAATCACCTTCTCAGAGTCAATTAGTGGTCGCCCAACTCTACTGTTTTGGATGGGGAGAAATGCGCACCTTTCTCCCATCCAAAATCCAGAAAACACAAAATTATTTGACATTTCTTTTGGCATCATGACATGCGTCAATTCCTTGTGTCGCATCTCATTGGTGTTTGTATTGTTCAATCACACACACACACACACACACACAAAAAAAAATACATTACCGTATTTTCCGGTGTATAAGGCACACCTAAAAGCCTTGATCTTGAAAAGATGACCATGTGCTTTATATGTGAAGTAATATTGGCCCACCACAGGTCTCGCAACTACTGTCAGCAGCCAATGACTCCATTTCCCCCTGTAGAAGAAGTAGTGTGTAACCCCGCCCTTTACTGGCAGCACAGTAAAGGGCGGGGTTACACACTACTTCTTTTATTGCATTGATAAAACAATAGTGGGGTGTGTTTGCATGTGCAAATTAACGAGATGAATATCCTTTAATCTCTCAGGAAATATTAAAAGAAATCTGTTTGCTGAGCTCCCCCACCTCAACGGTTAATTAATACAGCCTCTACTTGCATTTCTCGATACAAGCAGGAGTGTCACACTCATTTGAATAATTTAATAAGACACACTGTGGTCGGTGGATAACAGCTCACATTTTACTGACGACACACCACCACAGTCAGACACATAATTGCACATGGAATGGCCTGTCCACAACCCCTCGCGCAGAGAAACTGACACACCTCGACATGCTGGCATGTGCCATTTTTACAGCTAGCTTCAAATTACCTCCACTGAACTGACACGCTAGGCTAGACGGTGACAAATCCCTTGCGTTGTCACCGACATCTATCATTAGGGTTTCATACAGATGTCGCAGCAATGCGCCTTGTGCAAAGGAAACACTGTCAAATATGAATGGCAGCGCCTGTTAGGAATTCCTGCACAGCCAGTGGACTGTCTCATGTCCCGAAATGCCCCCCCCGAATGATTTAAGAAGCTTTCAGATGCAGGTGCTTTCTTTCCCCTTCGAACATTTCATCCACCATTCTTTTTTTATTTTATCTTATTTTATTTTATTTACAAAATAAAAGTAAACAAATAAATGAAAAAAATAAGAGAAACAAATAATACTCATGCAAATAAAAACACATTATAGTAATTAGAGTAGCAATAATTAACAATTTCGATCTTGAGTGGATTGGGGTTCATAGGTTACCTTAAATATCTTTATAAGAACTTAGGTTGCTGCATCTATTGGAAGGGTCCCTTTTTAGTTGCTCATAAGTGTTAGAATCACTAATTTTAAACCTATTTATTTTGTCTTCATAATCCAATGTGTTGAGAAGCACTGTGCATCTGCCCTTGTCTGCTGGCAAGATAGTAATATTTTTGTCTTTTTGTAGAGTAGTTAACGCCTTTCTCTCTTCTAATGTTATGTTGGACGGAGGTAGTTTGGCACTACTGCTTGGACCATCATCTCCGGGAGAGGCAGCGGGAGCAAAGCGCCCAGCGGACCATGCGAACCCGGAAGCAAGCAGCGGACGACCACACCCAGCGGCAACGAGCAGGCTCGATGACAGCCCCCCCCCGAGCCGATTCAAATAGGGAACGGGAGCGATCGCGCCAGCTCCGGGGGACGTCACACTCAAGGCCCTCCGCCAAAGACCTCCGGCACCTACAAGTCCCCATCTAATCGGCAACTGTGGCACTCATCGGAAGCGTCGAGGGTAGCGCCCGTCAAGCGTTGCTGGAGTCGCACGCCGACCCGGACCACACGTTCATGGTAGAGGTTGACGCATCTGAGTCCGGGGTGGGGGCGGTATTATCCCAGCGCTACCCGTCTGACCAGAAGCTCCATCCTTGTGCCTTCTTCGATGTGGGGAACCGGGAACTGCTGGCGGTCATCTTGGCGCTGCAGTAGTGGAGACAGTGGCTTGAAGGGGCTAAACGCCCCTTCACTGTCTTCACTGATCACAAGAACCTGGCCGGTCCGCCAAGAGACTTAATTCGCGCCAGGCCCGGTGGGCACTGTTCCTGACCCGCTTCAACTTCACCCTCACCTATTGCCCCGGTTCGCAGAAGAACAAACCGGACATCCTATCTCGCATTCACGAGCCGGCAGAGAAGGACGAGGTCATCGCCAACATTCTGCCGGCGCAACACATCCTGGGCACCCATAGGTGGGAGGTGGAGAGGAAGGTTCAGGAGGCCCAAGGTGGTAACCCGGTTCCCAAGGGTTGCCCGGTGGATCTCCTATTCGTCCCCCCCCCCCCCCGCACTACCCCCCCGCACTACGCGCCTGCACTGGGGACACGCCTCCAGGGTTGCTCGTCACTCTGGGGTCAACAGGACGATTCACCTCATCGCCCAGCGGTCCTGGTGGCCGGATTACAGGAGGGATGTCGCGGACTACGTGAAGACATGCCCCGCCTGCGCCTGTGGGAAGGTCTCCTATCAACCCCCGGCGGGATTTCTTCAGCCACTACCAGTCCCCTCCCGACCCTGGTCCCATATTACCCTGGATTTCGTCACGGGCCTCCCCCCTTCTCGTGGCAAGACGGTCGTCCTCACCGTGGTGGACCGCTTCTCCTAGTCGGCCCACTTCATCCCGTTAACCAGGTTGCCGTCCGCCATCTTGACGGCCCAGCTCCTGGTTAACCACGTCGTCCGTCTCCATGGGATCGTGTCGGACCGGGGACCGCAGTTCGTGTCCAAGGTATGGAAACGTTTCTGTCGGTCCATAGGGGCAGCTGCGAGCTTGTCGTCTGGCTACCATCCTCAATTCAACGGCCAGACGGAATGCAAGAACCAGGATCTGGAAGCGGCTCTACGGTGCGTGTACCTCCACCATCCAGCGTCGTGGGCCCTCCACTTGCTGTGGGTGGAGTATGCGCACAACGTCCTGGTCTCCTCGGCCACAGGTCGGTCTCCGTTCATGTCGGCCTGTGGTTATCAGCCGCCGTTGTTCCCTACCCAGGAGGGCCAGGTGGAGGTCCCGTCTATCCAACACCACCTCAGACGGGCCCACTGAGTATGGAAGGAGACCATAGCCGCCCTGTTGCGCACGGCGTCCCGGAACCAACACATCGTGGATCGTCGTCGCCGCCAGGCACCGGTCTACCAGGTCGGGAGGAGGTTTGGCTGTCCACGAGGGATCTCCGGTTGGCTGGGACATCGGCCAAATTGGGTCCGCGGTTCGCGGGCCCCTTCCCCATCGAGGCCATCCTTGGCCCGGTCTCGGTCAGGCTCCGGCTGCCGCCCACAATGAAGGTCCATCCGGTCTTCCACGTGTCCCTCCTCAAACCGGTGGAAACCAGCTCCCTAGCTCCGGCTTTGCACGTCTGGCACTGAATGAGTTAATTACAGATCGCACAACAAATTAATGAAAAACTAGTTTTCAAATCTTATGTGAAGAATAATGACTGTTATTGTGGTTTACATATGACAATTTGAAATTTTGTTTCGAACATTAGCAGGCACAAAAGACAACTGTATACTGTACAAAAAAATATGTAGTACGCTTGAGCGACACGTACATTCAACACACAACCGTAATGGAAAGTGAAACCAAACTTCCCTGCAGGCAGGCTGAATTCTGTTTTCATTTGGTGGTGACATGACTTGTATGAATGGTGGGTTGTCTACGTGCACTGTGATTGACAGGTAACCATTTGCAAGGCAACTTTACGCCTGAAGTCAGCTCCAATAGTCTTGCACGTAACTCTGAACAGTACATGGGGTGAAGAAAATGGAAAGTTGAATACATAGAGTGACATAGAACAAGCTTACCTGTGATAAAAAAAAAACTTATTTTCAATATAAAATTCTCAATATTTACTTTAATTTTTGACACAGCCTGTCAAACTTTGTCACTGTACTTTCATGCACCGTGTAACCTGATAACAAAAACTGTCCACTGTCGTAACCGCTGTCCGACAGTGTTAAATCAATATTGAAAAATGTACTATTCTTCATGTAAATGTGTTTGACATTAAAATTGTATTATGATAATCATTCATGTCGACCTTTTTAGTTTTCATGTTTATTTTCTATATACTGCATTAGTGTGAGCATGAGCCTATTCCTACTTTTGCAGATTGACAGGATAGCTGATGCTGTGGAAATTGTTATTCGAGTTCACTATTGTTTTTTTTTTTGGGCGACGGTAATAATGCCAAATAAAATCTGTTTGTTTTACTTAGAATTTTGCGAGGCGAGACACAGTAGATGATCTCCCGGATGGGGATTTCATCACCCAGTATTCATTACACAAGCGATGTTTGGTAATTAATGCCTCAAATGTGGTGAGTTTATCATAAAAGAGTGGATCATTGAAAGTTTTTTTGTGTGTGTGTCAAGTTCCAACTGGAGTCAGGCATTCATTCAGATTAGTTCATTTGACTTTGCGGCTAACCAAATTGTTTGCATTTGAAGAAAATAATCTCCCAGATAAGTTTAAGTGTGGACACTGACAGCTTGTAACAGTAATTCACCTCTTTCTGTTGATTTGTTTTTCCTTGTAGGAACCCATATCGGATACTCTTCAGTGAAAATTTCATTCAATGATGATTGAAGGTACTTTGATTCTGCTTTTTAATTTTCCTCCAATGAAGAGGAGCTAAATGATGGAGTATATTTAACCTTTTGAGTGGCAGCGGTTACTAAAGTGGACATACCTTGTTATCAGGTAACAGGGTGCATGAAAAGTTGAATATTACTTTGAACATCGCCTATTATAATATATTGCGGGCCTCAATTAGTTATTTTTTTTTCGCCCATTATTTGCGAATGGGATTGGTTCCTCCTTCTGGTGAATAGTAGGAGATTACTGTGCACTTAATAAGCTCCTCGCGCCTTACCACAGTTTGCCCTCTGCTTCTGCACTAGCTCCCTAAGATAACAACACTTGACAGAAACACTTCTTCCTATTTACACAGCTGCTGCGTACCTGCTACGAAACCAGCTGCTCATCATCTGGAACAAAGCTACTGTGTCAGTCATGCTCAGCTCTCCCCTCACATTCCATGTCATCTTCATGAGTCTTGGATTGATCTCCTGGTATTGACTCTTGTCTGTTTCTGGTGTAATCTCCTGCTTTCTCCACACTGTCTATCTGTCCTGTTGCCTTTTTGACCATGTCTTCTACTCTCGCCTCAACCGAATAAAAAGGCCTGGAGCTACTCGGACGGAGTCCATAAGACCCTGACATCTGAAACCCGCTTTTCTGCACATTCTGTCCCTGCATACAAATTCTCATGCACAGAAACAGCCACAAACACTGAATCCACCAAACTCTGAGTTGGATACACTGTATCAGCCTCGTGTCAAATGAACTGTCCGACTCAAAAAAAAAAAATCAAACTCGCCTGCTCTCACAAACACTGCAGTGCATTATCACAGATGAAATACTGTGTGAAGACGCCATTTTTTCTTTCTTTTGAGATCACAGTTGACTTTGCATCTCGCCTTTTGGTGCGCATGGTGAACGATACAACTTTTTAGTTATGACCACTCTATCATGATTCTTTATTTCCCCACATTTTTCCCTTAATAGTCCTTTTGAATTTCTTTTACACTCCAGTTTCACTTAACATATGCGATTAATATGTTATCGGTATGTACTCATCTTTACGAAATTTATTTGTACAAATTAGAGACTTTACTATTAATAGACACGGCCTGGCTGTTTTCAGGTTAGAGGCACACATTGTTTTGAAGTTGAATTTGTACGTCGGCATGATCTTGTGTTCCAGAGTTTGTTTTATTCTTCGTGCTGAAGTTAACTGGCACTTTTATCGTCCCTCTTTTTATAAAGCACTCTCACATCGGATGGCCATATTTTTGTTTGTGTGAGCATTGTGCTGTCGTTGATCTGAGTGCCATCTCGATGTATCTAGGCCACAGGTGTCAAAGTCAAGGCCCGCGGGCCAAATCCGGCCCGCCACATCATTTTTTTCGGCCCGCGAAAGCAAATCAAACTTGTTAAATTCCATGATGATTGCTAAAATCTGAGCCAAAATTTCATATTTTTGGATGTCAACCACAATAAAAGTCATTATTCTTGACTTCAGATTTGAAAACGAGTTATTCATTAATTTGCTGTGTGCTCTATATGTAATACAGTAAAGTCTCGTTATATCGATATCGGATATATTGATAGTCCCGGTTATATCGATACTATTTCTATGCACGCAAGGAGAAAATTACATGCGCGCAGGATCGGATATATCGATAGTCCCGGTTATATCGATATTTTTTCGGACTCCCTTGAATATCGATATAACGAGACTTTACTGTATTTGAAGGGATTTAAACATTCTAATGGGTTCCCCAAATTCATAACGGCCCTCGAGAGGAAACCATAACTACAATGTGGCCCGCGGCAAAAAATGACTTTGACACCCCTGATCTAGGCCAACCACCTGTCAGAGCGTCTGATGGGTGAGTTTTGTAATCTGACAAGTAATCTGGCCAGACACAGTGAAAAATGACTCCCGGTGGTTCAGACTCCCTCTCTGCTATTCGATCTCTTCTAGTTTCAGGCCAAGACACACAGCCAACCGAGCCCTCTGGTACATCTAAACAAACAGATACTTTGGGGTTTAATTAAAATGTTGTCTATATGTGCAGTGAATAGCCCCCGACGGGTCTGTTGATGGTGGAGATAAATACTCTTTTGATAATAGCCTTGTTATTGGAAGCAGGTATTATGATGAGAGTGTTTGATCTGTACTGTCAGTGCTTAGAAGTAAAGACCGCATTCTCTCAAGGCACTTGGAGATAATCTGTGCAGGTTGAGTATCAAATGGGATTTTATCATATTTCTGGAGGGTCATTTTTGCCTCACGGTTTATTGAGAAACGAAGATGAAATGAGTGATTATTGCAAGCAAAGCCGTGGGAGAATCTCAAATATGAGCTAGGTAACACATGTAAAATAAATTGTCGAAGCAAGATAGTGTTTTGAAATTTTTATGGAGCTAGCAGCTTTAGGGCGGGCACTGTTTCATTCTCCATTAACAAAGTGCCCAACAAACAAACCTTCTGTGGTAGTTTATTAAACACTGTTTGAATTAGCATTCACTGGAGATTGGGGCACAACACCCCCCGCCCCTCCGAGTGTTTCGATGAGACTCTGGTAAAAGTGCATATTTTGTGTTGGAAAAAAACAAAACAACGTTTTGGAACTCTGACATGTAATAATAGTACGTACACTGGATTTTGAGACCTGATTAATACAAGGCAAGCTCACAAATAGATGTGAGCACCTACTTTGCAAATCTGCTGGCATTAATTCAACACCATGGAGTGTTAATTTTACCACCTCCAAACTTTCAGTAAGCATCAGCTGGACCCTGATATTAATTTAACACAATTATTAAATGTTCAACAACCAGTAGTGTGTTATAATAACAAAATATACTGTAATGTAGACACTTCAATTAACAATGATATGATTAAATATTTAGAATTAAACAAATGATAGTTAATGACAACACTTTTCATGTTGCATGCACATTTTTGTTTCCATTTCTTGGTCGCATATGTTTGAATGTAGCGGAATTTATGTTTAAAATTCTGATCAAATTAAGTTGTGGATTGGGCGGCAGAGTTTCCTCTTTTTTGAAATTGTCACATTGAAACAGGTGGAAATTATTAGTTGTGTGAAGTGGTAAAATATCACGCGTTTTGTGCATTTTCATTTGCACAATTACAAATACAGTAAGGTCTCGTTATATCGATATTCAAGGGAGTCCGAAAAAATATCGATATAACCGGGACTATCGATATATCCGACCCTGTTTGCATGTAATTTTCTCCGTGCGTGCATAGAAATAGTATCGATATAACCGGGACTATCTATATATCCGATATCGATATAACAAGACTTTACTGTATTCCATATTCCAAATATGCATGGGAGTGTCATTACCAAATAGGACAAATACTGAAAATGTTCTCTTTGCTTTGAAGTCATTGCTGCTTGATAACTTCCTACACCAGCATGCAACAGAATCCTCATTTTGCGGTGTACTAGCTTTAGCATCGCCGATTTTAACTGACTACGTGTCAAAATTTGCTCCATTTTGAAAAGAAAGCAAAGTGTTCATCAATCCATTCTAGACATAGTCATGCTGTTCAGTTGGGCAATCGTTTTATCTGCTAATGTTTGCTTTAAACACTTTTGATGCTTGTTTATGCTTTAGAAAACATTTATGTCAGTATTTTCGAACGGATTAGAGCATTTACATGAAAATCGTGTCTCGATCTACACAATTTTTTAGTTACGAGAATTCTTCTCGAACCAATTCATTTCGTAAGTAGCGGTACCACTGTGTTGGTTATTATTATTATTATTTTTACCTAAAGTTGTTTGTTTACTTGGCCCTTTGATTTCTGCGCATACTATATAAGACCATAACCCATTTTGCACAATGCAACACACATCGTTTATTTTAAATATGAAGAGTGACAGGCCCATAACCGCACAGCCACCACGGGCTGAAGCAAACAAACAGATAGTTATGAATAAAACTGAAGGTTGTAATAAATTCCCTCACCAGCATGCAACAGAATCCTCATGTTGCGGTGTACTTGTAGCTTTAGCATAACAATGACAACAAGTGTTTGAACAAAATTTGCTCCATTTTGAAAAGAAAGCAAACTATTCATGAATCCATTACCGATATAGTCAGGCTGGGTATTTGGATTGACATAAATGGTTAGAATATGCCAGCAAATGAAGCAGGTATATGAGAATAAAAGGAAGCCAAAGTGGTTCCAGGTGGTGCACTGTGATTTTAACAGGGGGGGATAATTGGATGTATTATGAAATCATAAAAGATTCACTATTGCTGCCAAGCAGGAAATGGGATGAGAAGAGGGGAGGGGGGGGCTCTGTTTGTTCGGTGTGGCATGATGTGCAAATCAGGCGCCAGAGACAGTAGGATGTGGAAATCAAATAGGAGGAGGCTAAGTAGCTTTGAGACAGTCTGTCCTGAAGGAAATTAGCCAATATTCTCATCTCATAATTTAGTGATAAAGGCCACATTGCAATGGCCGTGAGATTCATGTATTCAATATTTATTTTTTTATTTATACAGCATTAGTCGAATTATATAACGTAGAGTCCATATTTTTAAGGGAACTTTTATATGAATAGAAAAGGATAACCCCTCGTGGATTTTTAAAATGTAATACAATTACCACACACTTAGGCTTAATGGACCAATAAGACACACTCTGAACAAAATCAAGCTAGTATACTGTAAAGAGTAACGAAACGATGAAACCTAATTGAATTTTCCTCATTTAATATACTCTAAATAGAGAGTGAAGTAACAATGGAACTTAATTGAGTTTTCTCATTTAATAGGTGTGATATTATTCTAAGAAGGATAAACACGGGTTTATTCTGACCAATTTGTGTGTCATCGAGACACACATTTTCAGCAAAATTGGTCATTGGCTTTCTTGCAGACAGATTGACTGCTTGAAATATCTCTTCGGGTTCTGAGTTAAAAGCTCCTTGAGTTTGCATTTATTGAGTATCACTCTTGCTAATTGAAGTAAAACCCTTTGACAAGTTATTCTCAATCATTTTGCTGCAACGGTATTTAAAATGAATGAATGAATTATGAAATAAATTTCTAAAATACATTTCAAGATTTGGAAGGTATTAATACTGTATGGGCTGCTTCTCGCAGCTCCAAATTTCTTGAATGCAACATACTTATAGATTCTCTGTCTTTTGCTATTAATGAACATTTTCCTGGCTTCTCATTGGCTGAGAGTGACTTGTACCGTCTCTGTGTGTAGATATGTGGATGTGTATTTGTTTATGACGGTCCTCGTCATTCGCCCTTCCAGCTTTGAGTGTTCTGATAGTTTTACACAAATGTGAATCACTGAGAGAAAGTATAGACCTGTTGATGTTGATGACCTCATGAAGTCCTTTGAACGTCTCGTGCTGAACCACCGAAAGACCATCACCGGACATCTCCTGGATCCTCTTTAGTTTGCCTACCGGGCAAACAGGTCTGTGGAGGATGCAGTCAACATCGGGCTGCACCACTTCCTCGAGCACCTTGACAACACAGGAACATACGCTCTGCATTCAATGCCATCATCCCATCATCCCAGAACTCCTCATCCCCAAATTTCTCTAGCTTGGTGTGTCCCTTACGATCTGCCAGTGGACCTTCAGCTTCCTGACAGGACGGACACAACAGGTCAGACTGGAAAAAATATCATCCTCAAAACGAACCACGAGCACTGGAGCCCCGCAGGGATGCGTCCTCTCTCCATTGCTCTTCTCTCTCTACACGAACGACTGCACCTCAACGCACGTAACTGTCAAATGCATCAAGTTCGCAGACGACACCACGATCATCGGTCTCATCAAAGACGGCGACGAGTCTGCATACCGACAACAAGTGGAGCAGCTGGAGCTCTGGTGCAGCCGTCACAAACTAGAGCTGAACACGCTCAAACATCCATCACAAACAGCTGCCCCTCAAGACCTTCAAGTTCCTGGGAATCACAGTCTCCCAGGACATGAAGTGGGAGGTCAACACCAACTCCATCCTGAGAAAGGCCCAATAGAGGATGTACTTCGTGAGGCTGCTAAAGAAGCATGGCCTGCCACAGGAGGTGCTGCAACATTTCGACACAGCTGTCATCGAATCCGTCCTGTGTTCTTCCATCACCGTTTGGTTCGGGGCCCCCACAAAAATGGACAAAATCCGACTTCAACGGACAGTTAGGACGGCGGAAAAAATCATTGGCGCCGCCATCCCACTCTCGAGGACTGGCACACTGCAAGAATCCAAACAAGGGTGCGGAAAATCCTACTGGACCCTCCGCACCATGCCCACCACCTTTTCCAGCTACTCCCCTCAGGCAGCCGCTACCGATCCATGCGCACCAAATCCAGCAGACATTGAAACAGCTTTTTCCCCCAAGCCATTAACTCTTTTATACAGTAACCCAAATAGAACTGCATAGTGCCTCTTTTTTTTTTTTTGATGATGATACCAGTGCTGCGTGTTGTACCGTAAACAAATTCCTTGTGTGTTCTACATACTTGGCAATAAAGATGCCAAGCTTTATATGCTGATGTTTGCTTTGAACACTTTTGATGCTTGTTTATGCGTTAGAAAACATTTCTGTCAGAATTTTGGAACGGAGTAGAGAATTTACATGGACATCGCGTCTCGATCTACACAATTCTTTAGATTTCTTCCCGAACCAATTTATTTCGTAATTAGCGGTACCACTGTAAGGAAATGTATTTTTTATTATTATTATTATTATTATTATTAGATTTTTTTTAGCTAAAGATGTTTTATTTACTGGGCCCTTTGATTTCTGCGCATACTATATAAGACCATAACCCATTTTGCAAAATGCAACACACATCGTTTATTTTCCAAATATGAAAAGTGACAGGCCCATAACCGCACAGCCACCACGGGCTGAAGCAAACAAACAGACGGTTATGAATAAAACTGAAGGTCCCTAAGGAGATGGGCCTTTTTGAGGAGGGGGATGTATTTGTGCATTGTGATAGAACCTTTAGAAACCTGCCCGTAGGACCCGTTAGAATGCACACATGCGAGGAGCCGCGCTCCCAAGTGGCTCATTGATTTCTCAAGTTCCCTTGAGCTATGCTGCATTGAAAGCAGCTCTTGTAAATAACAAGCAAGTCGTTGTGTCATGATAGCCACTGGGAACATTGTTTTGCTTTCTTAATGCTAAATTGATGAAAGGAGTTCATTGAAATTAGTAGTAGGTTGAACACCGTTACCACAATAGGTATATTCATATTTATGAGAGCAAGTGTCAAGTATGAAAAAAATATATTGGTCTGACTAAAGCATCATAAGTGAATATTTCCTTTCAGAATGATTCGAGAAGTCCATGTTTATTGTGGACCACACAATTTGAATCATTAACATACAGTAAGTGAAAAGTCATTTCTGAAATGCTATTCCTTTCAGGTTTGCTTTTCTTATAACTTTTGTATTATCTTCAGTGTTATTCAATCATGTGTCATCCTTTTATTAAAACATAAATGCATAAATGCATGTTTCGTGCTTCGGACATTGAAGCCTGTTTCATGCTTCGGACTATGCCGTGACTGTAAAGTGTACTTGAAAGTTTTGAAAAGCGCTTCGAAAGAGGAGTCCACATGGCTTGTAGCGGTTTGGTTGTAGCTTTTGCTTTATTGAATAAAGAAAACGATTGATTTGAAAAAAAAAAAACTTTTTTTCATGAAGAAGTTGTCGGCCACTCGGGCCGAGAAGTTTTGAAAGTTGGACGCCCGACGTAAAAGTTGCACGCCCCGGGCGTCCGGGCAGATGTTATTTCAAACACTGATATATACAGACAGTGCACTTATAGAGTAATCATGTTCTACGCACAATTCAATTGAACACAACACATAATAAACGTTTTGCTTTCAGAAAATTGTCAATAACTTTAATTTGGATTAAATGTCTGCAGTAAATTGTCCAAATTGGTTCGATGAGCATTCTTCAACTTGCTTTACTTTGCATTTTTATTTTGAGAACATGTTCTGACATAAAATTCTAAGTTTAAATTTGTTTTGAGAAAATGATTATCATTAACACAATGTCCCGCCTTCAGTGCAATTGGGTTACGATGATAAAAATAAAAATCAAACAGTATTTATTCTCAGCAAAATTCTTCAGAACACATCTTATAGATCTTAAGAAATGCTTTTCTGATTAACTGGAGAATTGAGTGGGTTCACATGTCCACATGAGGTAGCTTCATCATCACTTAGACAGACTGCCATTTAACATATGAGGCAAACATCTGTTGTTGTATAGAACATCCTTGTTGAAGTTGTCACGCTGCATGTCTCGGAGCAGGCGCTTGACTTCCCCCTTCGGCGGCATGTTAAGTGCACTGTTGTTGCATCTGAGCGCCCAGCATTTGCTGCCTCGTCCCGTCATATGCTGCCACAATGTGAGTTATAGGAGAACACATGAACTGTTAGCCTCAGCTCAATGGCAGCCGGCATGATTTCACTGCCAAATGTAAACAATAACATTGATGTGGTGGCACTAGCATAAATAATGCATTGCCAGAATGAAATGTGTAGCAAAAAGGTCAGGGAGAGTTTACACTGCAATATGTGGCAGATGGAGGGCAAAAATGAGCATGAATAATTGAAAAGGGGAACTGACGATACAGTGACAGAAGGGCGATTCAGATCAATCCAGTTTACCAAACTAACAGCCAGAAGATCAACTCTGTTTAATTTAACCTTCTGTCAACTTTAAGTTCAATGGAGCTCAGTTTAGTCGGCTGTCTGGAGTAAACCCTTTGCATAATAGGTGGTCCGTGAACGACACAGCAACACACCATGACATCAGTCAAAGTAAATGGAAAGATTACAAGCGGTTTGTCACTGAGCTGGTTATCAAACAAGCAATCATCCTTTGATAGCAGCACAATTCTGCTTACACTCCTTTCTCATAGTCTCTTTCAAGAAGCGACACTGTCTGTCATGCAATTGAAGCCAAAGCAGCTGATTGATCCTCTTTGCCAGCAGAGGGGCGGTGAAAAAATGACTTACTGCTCTCTGAATGCTGCCTTGTATAGACAATACATTATCACAGCAGGTCCTGATGCTCATTTTTTTCCATTACCCATACATTTTCCATCCCCGTGTATCTTGTTCAGGGACACAGTGAGCTAATCCAAAGCGAAAGGCAGGAACTCATCTAATAATTTTGCAGTCGTAGGGTGGCACAATGGTCACCTGGTTAGCACATGTACATGTATCTCACAATGCAAAGGTGCAGGGTTTGATTACTACTCTGACAATAACAATAAACCATCTGTCTCTGTCGGCACACAACTGGAGAATACATCCCTAATATAGTCCATATGACAATATGGTCCTTCCAGTAGGCATGACTTCTCTTCTTACCAGATTGGAAATGTATTTTTGTGTTGCTATGTAAAGCTGGACTTGCATGCCTATGTCCTTGTCAGCTTAAGGCGGAAATTGCACTCTCTGTTGTACACATTCTGGACACATGTCAAGTCCTTTCATGTTTTATAAGGCTGACAAGTGAGTTGCTTGTTCACAGTGTGAGTAAAAGGGACAACAAGGTCACCTGTCACTTGATCGCTCACCTACTGTGCTTTCCTTTCTCTCAACATTGTTGCAAAGAAAGGCCTTTAAGACATGCATGGTGGGTGGCCTTTTATCCATTAACCTTGGCAAGCAGCTACTTCCATGGGGAAACAGCTTGGCTGTAAGTGCAACAAAATGATGTCAATGGCAACCCTGTGCCACCTTTCGGTTTCTGTTGGATATGCATTTTTAATGTTATCTTTTCAATTTGTGTTCATTTATCAGTCAAACCATTCTCTTCTGCCAAGATTGCGGAAGTTGGAACTTGTCCGAGCTGATTTTGGGCAAAAAGACAGACTATTCTCTGGTCAGATGAGATAGAGACAGGTAGGCATGCACATTCACCTCTACTTGTATAGTCAGTCGGAATCAATCGGCCGCATGATATGTGAAACACTGCCCTACAAATGAGGCATTTAAATGCTCCATTACCTTTGCCAGCGCCACTGAGTTCTATGGATTTGCACTGTATGTCCACATTAAGTATTACATTCATAAATATGTCGGCAGTTATCAAACCCCCTAAATGAATGACTTCATCTATGCATTAAATGATTTATCTTTAATATATAATTATGCTTCTTATTGTGAAGATTATTGTCACATCCTGATTGGCGACAGGTGTGTGCCTCTACCCTCCCTGTTCCTACGGCATGCACACCTGTTGCTCATTCACTGATGTGGCTTCTGACAATAAGAGTCACCCGGTTTCTCCCTGTATTTGCCGGTGTATTTTCCTTTTCGTGTTTCACCACTGCCGTATGCCAGGTTGGTCACTCTCCCTTTGTGCTGTCTTTTTGTTTGGTGTTCTCGTGCGTATCTTAGTAAAACCGTTTGAACTCATCTACTGCCTCAATAGAGTACTTCGGATCCAGCTCCTTTTTGTACAACGAGGTCGATTTGTTTTTGCCTCGTGCCAATTATTATCGACATCATGAGTCTATCTATATAATCCCAGTGGCCGGCATAGCTATGGGAGTAGGTCACCTGAGCAATTCATTTTGAGCATATGTGCTTCGCCTGATGAGGCAATCGCACCACTAATGTCCCGTACAGTATTTAAACAGAATGAAAGGAGTCACTTTGATTGGTCATGATTCAAATTTCCTGTCGCCACTCCCACTGCGGCACCGGCCTTACCTGTACTCATCTCCAATATTACCAACATCGCATGTAAGCCACCTCCATGCAGAAAATGCTATATACTAAAGGTTGTTCCATACATCTTAATCAAACTAGTGAAATATAGTGAATACTCAGGACTTCAGGTACAAGTGTCCAATTCCAAAAGACAAAAATTGTCTAAATGTCGACAAGCAATAACCATCCGTCAAATTTTCTAAACCCTTATCCTCACAAGGGTCACAAGTGTCCTGGAAACTGTCCTAGCTGTCATTGAGTGATAGATGGGCAGACCTGACCTGTTCGCCAGTCAACCATAGTTGACAAACAGGATGCTCAACACAATTAGTCATTGAAAATATTTTCTATTTTCCACACTTGTCTAAAGCGAAGCGTTGAATAATGCCGTTTTATTCAATTCAAGGTTATATGGTTACTGGATGCATTAAAAGGTCAACAACCAAGAAACACTTGAATTGCTTGCAAACGCTAGTGTGAGCCAAGGATTGTACCATGAGGTTGGGAATATTCCAGCAAAGGTTAACATTAAATCAAGAGAGCATAAGGGTAAAATCATGTTGTTTCTTTAAGAAAGGCTTTTCAGCAGAATGCTGTTGAAGTGCTTTTCCATCATAATCCTCTTTGTGTAAAATGAGCCCACTATGATATCTTGCTTGTTTAGACAAAACCTGTCAACACCAATAAAATGCCTTCTAGCTTGTAAATGTATTCAGCGATCTGGTATCCTGGCAGTCCCTTTCGCACAAACATTCTGCTTTCCTTTTTTGTCTCTGTGTAGTCTACAGAGTCTGTGACACAAACATGTCTTGAGATGAGCTAAAGTGCTGAACACATCAATTTCAATGAGCTAAAAACCAACACACACCGACACACCATACTGCTTTCTTTTCATTCTGTAAGTGAACTTGTTCTGAAGTGTTTGTTTTCCAATGTGAAATTGAGAAGCAACTAGCATAGCTGGCCTCATTTGATGGGTTTTCTTTTATCATGGCAAAAACGGCTCTCCTTTTGATGGACATATTTTGCAAATCCAATACAATGATGGCTACAATGTGAATGGCCTGAACCTAAACCAGCAAGAAGCAATCATCGCACTGAAGCAACGCAGTCCACACTCTCGACCGATCTGATTACAATCATTCTGATTCATTTAATTATTTGGGGGCGGGGCTACCCTCTCCGAATCACCATTCATTTCCACAGCTGGCAAAGGCACTCTGCTTGAAGAGTGTTCAACGATGGTCATTAGTGTTTTAAAGCAAAACAATGTTTACGGCTAATAAATTCCCATTATAACTGAACCATAACAGCTTAGCAGATGATTTGCAATAAACGCTTTTCTCCACTCTGTATGAAATTACAATTGGTACGGATGCAGAAAAAAGCAGTGTCTGCTGTTTCACTCGCACGTTACTCAAAGCCTGGAATGCAGCAATAGCGTCGGGAGCAATGCACAGTAGGAGCAGATGTATCATGTCGTTGGTGAAGAAGGAAGAAAAGAAAAAGGCTTTACAATATGCCGTCTGTCTATCAGGGGTGAGAGTTGGACTCTTTTTCAGCCCAGCCCAAAATCATTCAAAACTTTCAAAAGGTTCAAAAATTCAAAAAGGTTTCAAAACTTTCAAGAATTCAAAAGGTGTATAATTTGTGTTTTTGTGTAAAATAGCTTACCATTCCCTCTAACGTCAATATACCACATTTTTTGTAGTAGTATAAGGCAGACCGGAGTATACGGTGCACCCCCAAATATGAATGGTTTTCAATATATAACGCACATTGCAATATGAGGCGTACCTTGAATGAATGAAAAAAGTATATATATATATAAAAAAAAAAAAAAAATCCTCGTCTCACCCACCATGGGTGGTGTCTGTCCCCATTTCAGCTCGGGTCCTCTACCAGAGGCCAGGAAGCTTGAGGGTTCTGCGCAGTATCCGTGCTGTTCCCAGCACTGCGCTTTTCTGGACCGAGATATCCGATGTTGTTCCCGGGATCTGTTGCAACCACTCGTCGAGTTTGGGGGTCACTGCCCCGAGTGCTCCGACCACCACAGGCACGACTGTCACTTTTACCTTCCAGGCTCTCTCCAGCTCCTCTCTGAGCCCTTGGTATTTCTCGATTTTCTCATGTTCCTTCTTTCTGATGTTCCCATCACTCGGGACCGCTACATCCACGACAACGGCTTTCCTTTCCCCTTTATCTATGACCACGATATCTGGTTGGTTGGCCATTACCATCTTGTCGGTCTGTATCTGGAAGTCCCACAGGATCTTTGCTCGGTCATTCTCCACCACCTTGGGAGGTGTTTCCCATTTTGACCTTGGGGTTTCCAGTCCATACTCCGCACAGATGTTTCGGTAGACTATGCCAGCCACCTGGTTATGGCGCTCCATGTAGGCTTTCCCTGCCAGCATCTTACACCCTGCAGTTACGTGTTGGATTGTCTCAGGTGCCTCTTTGCACAACCTACACCTTGGGTCTTGTCTGGTGTGGTATATCCCTGCCTCTATGGCTCTGGTGTTCAGGGCCTGCTCTTGGGCAGCCAGGATGAGTGCCTCTGTGCTGTCATTTAAGCCAGCCCTCTCTAGCCACTGATAGGACTTCTTGAGATCAGCCACTTCTGCTATGGTTCGGTGGTACATCCCGTGTAGGGGCTTTTCCTCCCATGATTGTCCCTCTTCCAGCACCTCATCCTCTGTTCCCCATTGACTGAGACATTCTCTGAGTACATCATCCGTTGGAGCCTTCTCTTTGATGTATTCATGGAGCTTGGATGTTTCATCCTGGACAGTGGCTCTCACACTCACTAGTCCCCGGCCTCCTTCCTTACGGCTTGTGTACAGTCTCAGGGTGCTGGACTTGGGATGGAACCCTCCGTGCATGGTGAGGAGTTTTCGGGTCTTAACATCCGTGGTCTGAATCTCTTCCTTTGGCCACCTTATTATTCCTGCAGGGTATCTGATCACTGGCAGGGCATAGCTGTTTATTGCCCGGGTCTTGTTCTTGCCATTGAGCTGGCTTCTGAGGACTTGCCTCACCCGCTGGAGGTATTTGGTCGTAGCCGCTTTCCTTGTTGCTAATTCGAGGTTGCCATTGGCCTGTGGTATACCGAGGTACTTGTAGCTGTTTTCAATGTCTGCTATTGTTCCTTCAGGGAGTGAGACCCCTTCAGTGTGAACTACCTTGCCCCTCTTAGTCACCATCCGACTACATTTCTCCAGCCCGAATGACATTCCGATATCACTGCTGTAGATCCTGGTTGTGTGGATCAGGGAGTCTATGTCCCTTTCGCTCTTAGCATACAGCTTGATGTCATCCATGTAGAGGAGGTGACTGATCGTAGCTCCATTTCTGAGGCGGTATCCATAGCCTGTCTTGGCGATTATCTGGCTGAGGGGGTTCAGTCCTATGCAGAACAGCAGTGGGGAGAGTGCATCACCTTGGTATATGCCACATTTGATGGACACTTGCGTTAGTGGCTTGCCATTGGCTTCAAGTGTGGTTCTCCACATCCTCATCGAGTTTGCAACGAAGGCTCTCAGGGTCCTGTTGACCTTATACAACTCCAAGCATTCATTGATCCATGTGTGTGGCATCGAGTCATATGCTTTCTTGTAATCAATCCAGGCTGTGCACAGGTTGGTATGTCGGGACCTGCAGTCTTGAGCGACTGTTCTGTCAACCAACAGCTGATGTTTGGCACCTCTAGTATCTCTACTAATGCCTTTCTGTGCTTTGCTCATGTATTGATCCATGTGTCCACTTATCTTAGCCGCAATGATGCCTGACATGAGCTTCCATGTTGTGGAGAGACAGGTTATTGGCCGATAGTTGGAAGGAACTGCACCCTTTGAGGAATCCTTCATGATCAGGATTGTTCGCCCTTCGGTTAGCCATCCTGGGTGAGTCCCATCCATCAGCAGCTGGTTCATTTGTGCTGCTAGGCGCTCGTGGAGAGCTGTGAGTTTCTTTAGCCAGTAGGTGTGGACCATATCCGGGCCTGGTGCCGTCCAGTTTTTCATACCTGAGACTCTTCCTTGTATATCTGCTGCTGTGATGGTAACTGGGTTCTGTTCAGGGAGGTTGCTGTGCTCCTCTTTCAGAGTCACCAGCCATTGTGCACTGCTGTTATGTGCGACCTCCTTCTCCCATATGCCTTTCCAGTATCTTTCAGTTTCCAGCCTTGGAGGGTCTGCTCTGCTGTTAGAACCCTGCCACTGAGCGTACACTTTCGCAGGTTGTGTTGCGAACAGCCTGTTTATTCTTCTGGCCTCATTCTCTTTCGTGTACCTCTTTAGGCGACTGGCCAAGGCCTGGAGCCTTTGTTTGGCAGTTTCGAGTGCTTCAGGTATGGTTATCTGCATGTACCTCTTGGGTATTGGCCTTTTATTCACACCTCTCTGGGTCTCCGTCAATTGACTCACATCTTTCCGAGCCGCCTTGATCTTGGCCTCCAACCGTCTTTTCCATGGTGGGTAATGAATCTCGTGGCTCTCATGGTTGCTCTTGTAGCCAAGCATGTCTAGGATCACTGATGCTGAGGTGTATATCAGCTCATTGGTTTCCGTGATCGTTCCGGTCGGGATCGTTCTCAGTGCTGCATTCACAGTTTCCATGAGACTTTCAGGTGGTACTTCACATAGCCGTTGTAATCGGTGCCTTCGTTGCCCAGTTTTCATTCTTGCCATGATCTTATCTCTCAGGTCATTTGCTGCCTCGCTCAGCATTTCATTTATTGGGGCTGGCTTCCCAATCTCATTATTCATTGGGGCTTGCCTCCCAATCTCTGGTTGAACCTCTTCCTGTGATGTGGCAGCCTGGGGCCCTTCACCTCGGAATTTGTGTTGTACCTCATCAATCTCAAGTTGTGATAGCAATTGCCGTTTGTGGATATTGGAACACTGAGCTACTAGTTGTTTCGTGGTCAACCGTGACTGTGGGTTTCGAAGTAACCATTCAGCCCCCATTCTCCGCATGTAACCCCTCTGACTAGGGTTGCTTGAGTAGTAGCATTCCAACAGAGCCATGTTATCGCATCTCGTCCATCTCCGCTTTGTTCCAGTAGCCCATTTTTCATCAGGGTGCTCTGGTTCCCCAGCACCTGACGCAGACCTTGTTTGGCCGGGCGACGTCTGAGCCGGCATGTCATTCCATTTATTGTCTCTCATCATTGTATGAGGTAGGCATTAGCGTGAAGGGTCTTGCCCAAGGACCCACACTGGATGATGTCATTGTGCTCATTTTCTCTGCCACAAGTGGGATTCGAACCCTCGTCTCCCATATGCCAAACCGATGCATTATCAACTGAGCTATCCAGCCGCTATATATATATATATATATATATATATCGATGAAAAGGTTTCTTCAGCCGTCATCTGTACTTTTTTGAAGGTGTCGGACGTTTCGCTTCTTATCCAAGATGCTTCTTCAGCGAACTGAAGTCTTACTGGTAGTATCGGCCCTATATATATATATATCCCTAATGTCCAGACATGGCGGCGCCGGACACTGCCATGATAGGTCCCTACTCTCAGGTTGGGGGGGAGCAGAGGACCACTCCCTGCAGACCCACCGATTGTTTCTACATTCCTGACTAACGACTGGCCTGATTGCCCTATTCCCTCCCGTATCACCTCATCAGCATTACTAATGTTGCCTAACCTATGTTGCCTAAGCAGTCTATTGTACAAACGATCCAAATTGAACCTCACCCCACCATATCGGTTTAATGAAGGATTTAGCTTTGTTATGAAAATTGCTTCTTTTACTCCCCTTTCAAAACATCTATGTTCTTTTGCTCAGTTTCTAACCTCATTGTCATCAAATGAGTGGTTGATAGCTTTTAGTTGCATATGTAATGCCGATTGAGGCCCACTAGTATTATCCCTGCGATGTTGATAAAGTCTTTTTATGAGAATTTGTTTAGTCTCCCCAATGTATTGCTCTTTACAATTTTCATTCTTACAATGTATTGAATAAACTACATTGCTTTGTTTTTCATTTGGCAGCCTATCTTTTGGATACACTAATTTTTGCCTTAAAGTGTTTATCAGTTTGAAATAAGTAGGAATTTTGTGTTGCCAAAGTACTCTTTACAGTTATATATATATATATATATATATATATCGATGAAAAGGTTTCTTCAGCCGTCATCTGTACTTTTTTGAAGGTGTCGGACGTTTCGCTTCTTATCTAAGATGCTTCTTCAGCGAACTGAAGTCTTACTGGTAGTATCGGCCCTATATATATATATATCCCTAATGTCCAGACATGGCGGCGCCGGACACTGCCATGATAGGTCCCTACTCTCAGGTTGGGGGGAGCAGAGGACCACTCCCTGCAGACCCACCGATTGTTTCTACATTCCTGACTAACGACTGGCCTGATTGCCCTATTCCCTCCCGTATCACCTCATCAGCATTACTAATGTTGCCTAACCTATGTTGCCTAAGCAGTCTATTGTACAAACGATCCAAATTGAACCTCACCCCACCATATCGGTTTAATGAAGGATTTAGCTTTGTTATGAAAATTGCTTCTTTTACTCCCCTTTCAAAACATCTATGTTCTTTTGCTCAGTTTCTAACCTCATTGTCATCAAATGAGTGGTTGATAGCTTTTAGTTGCATATGTAATGCCGATTGAGGCCCACTAGTATTATCCCTGCGATGTTGATAAAGTCTTTTTATGAGAATTTGTTTAGTCTCCCCAATGTATTGCTCTTTACAATTTTCATTCTTACAATGTATTGAATAAACTACATTGCTTTGTTTTTCATTTGGCAGCCTATCTTTTGGATACACTAATTTTTGCCTTAAAGTGTTTATCAGTTTGAAATAAGTAGGAATTTTGTGTTGCCAAAGTACTCTTTACAGTTTTTCAGAAACTCCTGCAATGTAAGGTACTGCTACTCCTCTCGTTTTTGTATCCTCAGAATTTTTGGTTCATTCCCTATTCTTTCTTTCTGACATTTATTAAACGACCACTGAGGGTACCCACAGTTCGTGAGTGATCTCCTGATATGATTTGACTCCTTTTCTCTGCCTTCGACGCTTGTAGGTATTAGTTTAGCCCAAAGCTGGAGGGTTCTGATAACTCCTAGTTTGTGTTCTAGAGTTTGTTTGACCTCTCAGTGCAGAAGTGCAAGGCTCAATTGCTGTGCGGAGTTTTCATGGTTTCCCCTAACCTGCGTGGGTTTTTATCTGGGTAGGTGAATAGAACTATTTATAGTACCTTTGTGTGACTGTCAGCATGGATCAATGTCCGCCCGTGTGCTCTCTTTGATTGACTGGCAACCCTTTGTGGGGGTTAAACAGATCAGACGATGGGTGGATGGATGGAAACCCTGAACATTAATTGTGTTTACACCCTTAACTGATGTGTTGTTTCACCCTGGCTACCCCATCTAAAGATGTATGCCTATGACCATTTCGTGAATCAACTGCTGAAGAGAAGGCTAAAAAAAATATTTTTTATTGAGCAATTAATATTGTCGCATATTAAAACTCTGAACATGTTGTGCACTCATGGATGGTATAGCGGTGTACTTACCTGACTGAACTGTAAGCAGCGTGGATCCACTCCCCTCACAGTGGCAGTGTCAATATGAGTGTGAAACATCATCTGTCACTACACGTGTCCTGAGACTGACTGGGCACCAGTTGAGGTTGCAGCAAACCTTTCGCCAGACGTCAGCTGGAATACGCTTTAGCTCACCACTGACTCTGAACACGATAGCAGTGTAGATGGATGGATTGTTGTGCTCGCTGACAAATGGAGAGGAAAAAAAAGCTTATGTTTTAAAGAGGTTCTACAGGTACACAGCTGGTGTGTCTATTGAGCACTCTACTTGACTTTCCACTTCCGTCTGCTGATTTAAGTGACTTTCTTTTCTTTTACCATTCAATGGCTTAAGGGGATTTATTTGCTGTGAAGGATGCATGTTTCTTTTCCCCTCTGTGTCTCAGTCTCTGGGTTTCTCTCGCTATTCTTAGACCTCAGTGCAACCATCGGTTCACCGGCTGTATTTGGGGGAATGGTGGCAGGGGGAGGGGGGGTCGAGCCTGGCGGCGCTCTGCTTCTGTGTGCTGCCTGCTTCACAGGTATCGACAGGGAGTTCTGAGTGATCTCCAGGAAGAAGATTTAAACTCTGAGCTCTTTTAATGTGTCTTTGGGGAGGCAGGCAGGTGGGTAAACAGGCTCCATCATCTTCCCCTGGAGATAGAGCGAATGGTGCCTGAAAAGTGAATAAGTTGGGCTCTGTGTTGATGCTCCAGGAGATAATCGAGGAAAGTATGGTGAGAGATTCTTTTGCAAATAGTTCCCTAAGGTAGGAGCCATGTGAACTGCAGCAAACTATTAATCTTTGCACATTTAGGTGAGGCATGATTGTGGTTTGAGCTGTAAGCCCGGCGGGGGGCTTCTTTTCATCTCTGTAGCCTTGGGTGATTCATCATCTAACCTCTTCCACCATTCCTCCAGGTAAATTATAGATCAGTAATGTGGGTAGATCAGTAATGTGGGTCCAAAATGTTCTACATGAGTACTGGAAGCTAATAAAATGTAACTACATAAGGAAGAAAGTGACATATTATGAATGTACCTGACTGGAATTGCAAAGATCTCATTAAAGTAAGATGCAAACAGACACAAGGAAGGAGATCTTATCAATAATTCATGAATTGTGCCCACGGGCCACAGTGAATCAATTGTACTCCCTGTATGCCAGTGGTGTCAAACATACGGCCCGCGGGCCGGAACCGGCCCCCAAGGAGGTTCAATCAGGCCCGCAGGATAATTTGAAAGTGGAAAAATGCATAAAAGACATGGAATTGATATTTTTAATTCGCTGCAATTCATGGATTATCCTCTAAGGGGCGCACTCGTTCCATCAGAGGAGAAGACATGCCCCATCACTGAGACAGACTGAAAACAGCAGACGGTGTCAATGCGCCATCTGCTGTTTGTTACAACGTTGTTAATACCGTGGTCTCTGCCTCTCCGCTACACCCTCATTAGCCAAAATGTCGTTATCCAAACGGAGAAAAGTAGATAAGGAGTGTAGAATTTTCAAAGAAAAATGGACCACGTCCTATTTATTTACAGAGATGCACGGAAAACCTTTGTGCTTGGTGTGTTTGCAACAAGTTTCGGTATTGAAGGAATATAATATTCGACGGCACTACGAGACTCATCACAGCGAAATATATGACGGGTTGCAAGGACAACTGAGAAGAGAAAAGATTAACGAATTGCTGGCGGGTCTGAGGAAACAGCAGTCAACTTTCATCCGGAGCCGAGAAGTCAATGAAGCAGTGGTAAAAGCCAGCTACCTAATTGCTAGCGAAATAGCATTAGCATCAAAGCCACATTTCGACGGTGACTTTGTTAAACGATGCATGACGAAGGCGGCTGAACTTGTATGTTCCGAGAAGCGACAGTACTATAGCAGAGAGGATTTATTGCATTTTCCGTGGCAATTGACGAGAGCACTGACATCACAGACGTGGCCCAACTGGCCATATTTATTCGAGGAGTTGATGAGACATTGACTGTTACTGAAGAGTTTCTTGAGTTGGTGCCAATGATGGACACCACAACAGCCAAGGCTCTGTCGTTGCTGTATTGGACAGAGTTGGAGTGGACCGGTCCCGTGCTGTCAGCCTGGCTACAGACGGCGCGTGATCCATGTTCGGAAAGAAAGCAGGTGTTGCGACAAAGTTCAAAGACAAAGTACAAGCCCTTAATGGAGGAGATCGTTTCTGGACATTTCACTGTATTTTGCACCAGGAGGCATTGCGTTGCAAGTCGCTGAAAATGGACCACGTCATGCAGGTGGTTGTTCGCACTGTAAATTTCATCCGGTCCAGAGGTCTGAACCATCATCAGTTTTACAAACTTCTCAGCGACAGCAATATTACCCACAGCCTGCCATACCACACTTTAATGTTAGTCAGCAGCTTCAAAACAAAAGTTCTGTGATGGAATTCTACTGTTCATACAACTCCATACATTTTCAGTATGTATTGTATGTGTATGTATGTTTCATGTACGAAGTTTACAGATTTACAGGACAGGTGAACACTTTCTTCATTACACATTTAAAATCACTCTCCTTAGTTTGTAAGGTGTATGCAGGGATTACATTTAGATTTTATATGCGTATGTGTAAGTGGTTTAAAAATTCCCTTTCTTTAAAAGTCTCATTTAATCTTAAAGTGCATTTACTATATTTTCCAATTAAAGTTTTGTGCCTTTGTACAATCAGTGGGATCAGTTGCAATGCATATTTGTGAATGATCAAAGTAAACTGCACATTTGTCTAAGGAAATATGAGGTGTTTCATGAAATGTTTTGTAAAAGGATAGTTCATTAAATGTCAATATTTTCCGAATGTTCTTGTGCTTCTTTACACCAAAACAAAGGAAATACATGATATTTTTGCTCTTTTTAGCAGAGTATGGTATAATTTTAGTGGTCCGGCCCACTTGACATCTCCCAAGGCCGTATGTGGCCCGCGATGTGAAATGAGTTTGACACCCCTGCTGTACGCAGTTTCTTCTCAGGGAGCTACAGTGTGCTTAAAGGACAACCGATGTCTCCGGACAAGTTGTGTCCATAATTTGTAAAATGGCTTCAAATGACTTCTACTGAGCGTATTTTAATAAGATTCCACCGCATATAGCTATATTTTACGTTTTAAGACTCGCGCTGAATATTCCGGAAGTCTTGTTTTTGAGTTGGTGACGAGTCCTCACTGAAGTAACGCCCCTGACCAAAAAAAGGACACATTGTAGCAGTCCCTGGACTTGTTTGGTCTGGAAACGTTGTGTTGCACCAAAAAGAGGCAGAAGAGGACGACAAAGCTCCATGTAAGGAATTAATCAGCTTGTGGAAACGGGCTGATTAATTCCTTACACGGAGCTTTGTCGCCATTTTCTGCCTCTTTTTTAGTGCTACGTCCCCCCCCCCCTATTGCCTCAAAATGGCATGGAATAAATGTTTTAATTGATTGCAAAGTTGTATGCTTTCCTCTTCAGAACTATTTGAATCATATTCATAACTGGATGATTAACAAGAAAGCATATTCTCCGAATCTGAAGCCATTGTTTTGATTCTCCAGCAAGGCAAGACGCCTTGGGGTGATGCCACGAACAAGGGGGCGGTACCTTCTGAAATTGGCCACTTCCGGGTTCATTCTTTTTTTCAGATTTTGGGCACTTTAAGGAATTTTTATTGGTGTTTTGCATTTGATTAAAAATATCATATTGCCTGTTTTGGGTATTTTAGATGCTACAAAACGTTTTTCTGATGTCAGTTAGGAAACAAAAAAGGGATGTTGGTTGTCCTTTAAACAAATGTACTTATTGAACACACAAAGTAATGCATAGTAAACAAACCCTTTTCAACTTAAAATATTCTAATTTAAAATACTCTATTTAATCAGCATTTTAATTTGGAAATATTCAGGAGGCAATTTAGAAATAAAGGCCCGTAAATTGGTTCTGATCACACGAGCAATGAAAGTGTGTTTTTCTTCCTTGTCGTGTTCGTGACACCTCCTCCGAAGCATAGGATAATGATCATAGAATTTTAAATGGAAACTTATGTAGTGCAAGGTAGCACATCATTTTATCTGGCACGCACAACCAAATTAAACATGTCAATTTACATGATACTTGCTTAACTCACATACTCATACGTAATAAATAAGAGAGTTATTGTCAGCATTTTATTTTTGCCAAACCCTTTAATACAGTAATAAAAAAACAATTTAATAACTATTCATGACATCTTTATGTGGTTTAAACCATTTAAAGAAGTGAAGTCATAGTAGCCCACTCAGGGAAACCGTTACTAAAACGTGGCAAAAATAGATTTGACACCCGTGGGTTAATACAACAAAAAGTAAAAATGAAGAAGATAAAGAACAAGATAAAGTCACCTGTTTTGAAGATGAGAAGAGCATTGCCTCTCTGGCACAGACAGTAAATATCCTGCATGTTTGGTAGAGTTATTCTGCATTAAATGACAGGCGTGTACTGTATTACCAGACCGCCAAATTACACTTCAATTCGGATCCTTGCTTTGGTGCGTGCAGTGCAACACAAGTGTCGCCGACAGCAATGTCAACAACTTTCCCCAGACATTTTTTATCAGAAAATCACCCCTTAAATGCTAATCTATAGTACTCCTCTGCAGCACTCACATTCTATGTGAGAGTGGTTTGAATGTAACTCCACTCTTATCTTACATTGGGGCCAAAGTCCAAAATCCTGGTTTCATGATTTGAAGGTAACCTTGAATCCGGCAGCATTAGTGCTTCCACCTTTTATCCTCACCTTGTACGAAGAGGCTGTGTCAGAAATCTAAACACCTGTATCCATGTAGATTTAAAGATTAGGGGAATAAAAAATCCTTGGACTCACATGAATATTATGAACTGGAGAGCGACGTGGGTTTCCAGTTAGCAAAAGATGCCCATTTGTAGATGCTGTACTGCAATTTATTGGCTTCAGATGTTTAACCTTTTCGAGGACAGTGGTTACTACAGTTTTTTTAGCACATATTTAAACAGGTTTTTTTTGATACAATGCTATGATATTGTGGTTGTCTTGAAGAGGACAACTTCCCCACAATACAAGTAGTTTCACTCAACATATTTCACACTAGCACCAGTGGAACTTTTATGAATTTCTATCAGCATCCACAGACTTGTTAATCTTGTGAACTGTCACTCACAGTAACTGTATGTCAGTCAGTGCCATCATCTCTATCATCAATATCTCCAGCGCCCTCTTTTCAAAGTCAGCCGTGATCTAATCTCGATCAGCACAGCCAGCAGTAATTCGGAAATAGGAACAATGTGCACACATAATGCTAATTTATGGTTTTCAATTCCATTCTCCACTGCAAACTTTGACATCTGAATAAACAAATGGATCACACCTTGGATCGCAGGATCTAATGCGCAACATACTATTTTCTAAATGTTAATGTAACTTTCTAAGCTTTTCATAAATTCCATGTTCAAACTGGTTTGCGTTTAGTCAATGACACATTCCATTTTTATTGGTAGACTTGATTCATTGCTTCAGATTGTTTGCATTGTTCATGAACATCTCTTTCCCATCCCCTGTGTATTCCAAACACAATAAAAGGAGCAATGCTGACATCACTCCATGGATATCACTGGCCTCAGTCAGAAAATGAGCTCAGTATTTCACTGAGCTGCGACATTAGTCATGGTTTATTTGGCAGGGAAACATACTGCGGTGGTTTATTTCCACGACAGCTCAAATGCAGTCGGGATGTTTCGCAACATTGGTGTTTTACGGCTGGAACAAAGCAACACTAATTGATGCTCTGTTGTAAGGTTTGTTCAAAGGGGAGTTAAATAAACACTTGTGTCTACCCTCCACTTGCAAATGTAATGTTTTTTATAGTTCTAAAGATTCAATTGTTCTCCTGTTGGGATTGTGGGAGGAAAAAAATATTAGTCATTCCCTTCCCTTTTCTCTACTATCTTTCATTGACATAATCCCTTTCATTCACTGATCTCGTGTTAAACACACACACACACCTGGCTAATTGTACTATTGACATATCGCTGTCAAGCACGAGAGGAGGTGGGTGAAGGTTTGACAGGAGACAGCAGGCGATTTCTTGTTTGACGTGGTGGAACTCATGACTGACTAAATGCCATGTGTTAAAAAAGATGGGATCGTTTGCCTCTGAGATGGCAGCTCGCAGCTTGTATCAGTCGTCAGCTCAGGCTTTGAAACTCTGCTTGTTGACCGGATGCAAAGACATCTTATTTAGTCACTCTCCCCAGACAACAAACAGATCCTCACTGCGACACCAGTGTGTAGCTTTCCGATGATTGCGATGATACCCGTCATTGGCACCATGAAATATTTGTGTAGCATGTACAGACTGAACGAAAGAGATCCAAGGACATACCCTTGCAAACTCCACAGGTCATTGGCATTGGATCATATTCCAAAATTACAATGGTCACAAAATAACTCCTAATACGACTTTCCTCCAAATAAGGAACTGAACCATTTAGGAATGTTCCATTTAGTCCTATCCATGTTTAGTTCTTGAACAACAGCCAATGCTATATTGAATATGTTTTTCCCTTTTTAGTAAATGTTTGACTGAATCCCCGAACAATCGCCGATTCTTTGAAGTCATTGAATCGTCACCTCAGCATAGGGTTATCCTAACTTTTATAGCTTGAGACTCAAAGTACCATATTGTGCGGTGAATAAGACACACCCAAAAGCATTCATTTTCTTCAAAAGATGGCCCTGCGCCTGATACGCAGGTGCACCTTCTATGTGAAGTAATATTGAGCCACAACAGGTCTCGCAACTACTGTCAGCAGCCACCAACTCCAGTTCCCCTTGTGCAAGAAGTAGTGCACGGGATATGCTGGGATATATAAAACGTAATCCCAGCCTTTACTGTAGCGCAGGGGTCGGGAACCTTTTTGACTAAGAGAGCCATAAAAGTAAAATATTTCGAAATGGTTTTCAGTGAGAGCCACACGCACGCGCACATAAAAACGCTTGCGTGCGCGTGCGTACACACACGCGCGCACGCGCGGCCACTTTTCAACAAAATATCAGAATGTATTATTTTAAATAACTTTGTGATAGTACTCACCGTTAACATGAATGGTTTTCCGTTCCTCGTGATTGGTAAAAATCCAGGCAAACGATCGGAATGAAATTCAATTTGCCGGTCCAGAGGCGAAGTTACTGCTAGCTAGCCTCCACACGGCTCATAAGCTTCCACACTTGCTATCTGCAATCTACTTCTCGCAGAAGTATGTTGAAGCTAACGTTAACATGGGGCTTGTTAAAATGTCACTGACATTCGACTGTTTCATAGATTCTATTGTTTCATTGCAAATTAGAATCAGAACATTTTCTCTCCTCTAATGCGCCGGTGCATTCATGCTGAAGTGCACTAGTTGGGCTCATTTAAAGGGGCATTTACCTGTTTCAACATGACGGCCACTATCATCCAATCAAAATGGCGCTTTCGGCCATTCTAGGTCAGTGTCATCCAATCAAAATTGCGTTTTCCGCCAACTGCAGCCCCAACGGGAAATGAACGGCGAAAAAAACGATAATATGTGTTTAGTTTTATCGGCGAGCCATATGCAATCATCAAAAGAGCCATATATGGCTCACGAGCCATCGGTTCCCGACCTCTGCTGTAGCGCCTTATAATGTGATGTGCCTTATACAGTGAGACCTCGGTTTACGAACATCTGGATTTACGAAATTTTCATTTTACGAACATCAAACTTACGAAAATTAAAACTTGAAATATGCACTACTTTTCGCGATACACACCCATCACGGCTGGTGGAGTTATCTTCGGATCTGGCGGAGTGATCTTCGGTGGAAGCACCCGACCGAACAGCGCTCCAGCCGGTGCACCTTTCCACACCCCCTCTCTTTGAATGGACACGTCGATCGCTTCCGAGGAGCTTTTTGCAGATAATTTTACTATTATCGGATGAAAAAAAAAACCCACCACAGGCTCGTGTTCAGCCGAAGAAGACACAAAACAAAATCACCGTCGAGGAGATAATTAAAAAACACGAACGAGGTGTGCGTTCGTGTGATTTAGTGGCCCAGTACGGCTATGCTAAGTCAACCATTGCTACCATTCTGCGCAACAGAGAAGCCATCAAAGCTCCGTCTGTTGCAAAAGGTGTTTCCGTGCTGTCAAAGCAACGGTCTCGGGCAATCGAAGAAGTTGAAAAACTTCTGTTAATTTGGATTAACGAAAAGCAGCGGTCCGGCGACAGCGTGAGTAAAGCAATTATATGCGAGAAAGCACGGATAATTCACGCCAATATCGCCATGCGGCAAACTGGAAGTTCGGTGCTTATTGAGGATTTTAAAGCCAGCAACGGATGGTTTGAGAACATCTGAGGGCGAGGAGGAGGAGATGGCTGCAGCATCAAGTGAGCTCATCAAGGCAATGTTGGCAAAGTGGAATGATGTGCAGGCTTTTATCGAACAGTTCCATCCAGAAAAGACTGTGGCTATGACAATCATCAACATGATGAACGATAATGTGATGCCTCAGCTTCGTAAGCCCTTACAAGTCAGAAACCAACAGGTGTCAATTAAGAGGTTTTTAAATCAGCAAAAATGATGAGGAGTCCCCAAAGAAGCAAAGAAGAGAAGGCACACCAGAGGTTGAGTTACCAACAGTCCTTATGGAAGGTGACTCTCCTTCCATACACCATCAACGACCATCACAAAAGTAAATAAAACTTTATTTTACAGTACAGTTTATTTCTTTAATTACAGTCCTCGTGTAATGTGCCTCTCTTTCCAAACAGCAATTCCCTCTGACCTCTGACCTCCAATGCCATTCCATCAAGCCATCAACGACCATCACAAAGGTAAATACAGTGAGACCTTGGCTTACGAACTTAAATGGTTCCCAGCCAGAGTGTGTGAGACGAAAAGTGTCTATCCCACCAAAAAAATTCCCATAGGAAACCATTGAAATGACAATAATCCGTTCCCAGGTTTCCATAAAATATAATTTTTGCCTAAATAAGCCTTAAAACTACACACAATTTACCTTTTTCTATGTACCCACCCAGCTGTCAAATTCATAAAGTTAGCAGACGACACCACGGTCATCGGTCTCATCAAAGACGGCGACGAGTCTGCGTACCGACAACAAGTGGAGCAGCTGGAGCTCTGGTGCAGCCGTCACAACCTGGAGCTGAACACGCTCAAGACAGTTGAGATGATCGTGGACTTCAGGAAACATCCATCACCACAGCTACCCCTCACACTATCCAACTGCCTGGTGTCAACTGTTGAGACCTTCAAGTTCCTGGGAATCACAGTCTCCCAGGACATGAAGTGGGAGGTCAACACCAACTCTATCCTGAAAAAGGCCCAACAGAGAATGTACTTCCTGAGGCTGCTAAAGAAGCATGGCCTGCCACAGGAGGTGCTGCAACATTTGTACACGGCTGTCATCGAATCTATCCTGTGTTCTTCCATCACCGTTTGGTTCGGGGCCGCCACAAAAATGGACAAAATCCGACTTCAACGGACAGTTAGGACGGCGGAAAAAATCATTGGCACCGCCCTACCCACTCTCGAGGACTTGTACACTGCAAGAATCCAAACTAGGGCGCGGAAAATCCTACTGGTCCCTCCGCACCCTGCCCACCCTTCAACCCTTTCATGTCTTTCAATTCCTTGATCTCCTTGATGTGCGTCTCACCCTGACGCATAGCACACGCTTGAAAATTGTATAAAAGGAGCTGTCGCGGGACAGAGAGATTGGGCGAACCACGGGGCAGAATCATCTCAGACTCATCTCGGACTCACAGACTCAAAGAGACACAGCTCGCAGAGACCTGCTCAGCATCGCACGGAGTCTCACAGCACGACTTGCTCGACTCCACGTCGCAATCAAGCTCTGCGCATCACCTGCCTGGGAGATCTGACAACAAACCTACTTACAAATAAAGAGAACCATCAAACTCTTTAGGGCCTTGGTTTACGAATACCTTGCCTTACGAAATTTTCGGTTTACGAACGTTACATTTATGAAAATTAAACCTTGGCATACGCACTATTTTCGCGATACACATCCCCCACCACGGCTGGCGGAGTAATCTTCGCCGGAAGAACACAAAAGCACATGACTGAAGAGCGTCCCAGCCGGCCTACCTTTCCACACCCCCTTTCTATGAATGCACACGTCGATCGTCTTCAACGATACTTTTGCCATTATGGGACCGAAAAAGATGCCACCACAGGCTCGTGTTCAGTCGAAGAAGACACAAAACAAAATAACAGTCGAGGAGAAGAAGGAGATCATTGAGAAACACGAACGAGGTGTGCGTTTTTGGCGTCACATGTGCGCACCGCGGCTGTCTTGTGAATCTCAGCCTGACACAACTCTCACGCTATGTGTCACTTCCCTGAGAGTAACTTTCTCCTCCCATTCTACAAATAAAGAGCCCGGTACCGTCCACAATTGCTACCATCCTTCGCAAAAAGCTTGACATAAAGGTGTTATTTAGTCAATGCTTTCACGTGACTAATGACACCGAAATTGTCACGTGCGAGTTGACAGCTGAGGCGGTGCCGCCGCTCCCGACTTCCGCCAGCCGAAGAAGACACAAAACAAAAGAATAGTTGAGGAGAAGAAGGAGATCATTGAGAAACACAAACGAGGTGTGCGTTTGTGGCGTCACATGTGCGCACCGCGGCTGTCATGTGAATTTCAGCCTGACACATCTCTCACGCTGTGTGTCACTTCCCTGAGAGTAACTTTCTACTCCCATTCTACAAACAAAGAGCCCTGTACCGTCCACCATTGCTATCATCCTTCGCAAAAAGCTTGACACAAAGGTGTTATTTAGTCGTTGCTTTCACGTGACTAATGACACCGAAATTGTCACGTGCGAGTTGACAACTGGGGCGGAGCCGCCACTCCCGACCTCCGCCAGCCGAAGAAGACACAAACGTAAAATTACAGTCGAGGAGAAGAAGGAGATCATTGAGAAACACGAACGAGGTGTGCGTGTTGATCCCCTAATCACCGATACTGGGACATTTCAACGAGTCACTGTCACCTCACCAGTGAAATGATTACGACGCCTCGCGCCTGGCTGTGTCTTGTGCTGGCAAGTCCAAGAGTTTGCTTTGCCCGAGGTGATTGTTAGCCGCGATCACGTAAGTTTGTTGCTTTCCGGGATCGCGAGTGTGCCATTTTATTTTGCCTAGCTTGACAGGCTTGTTGTAATAAAATCTCTGCCTACGGGACTCGAAGTGGATGCAGATGACATCGAGGAGCTTGTTGCTGACCATAATAAGGTCCTCAACACAGATGATTTGATTTGCCTTCAAGAGGACACGCAGAAACAGGCCATTCAGGAGTTGATTTTATTGAACAGTTCCATCCAGAAAAGGCTATGAGAATCATCAACATGATGAATGATAATGTGATCCACTGGTGGAAAGACGCTTTGATCCTCTCCTCTTTCATCTAGAACTGCTTCATGTCATCACAAAGAGGGTACAGCAAGTCCTGAAGAATGAATGTCTCTCTGTGTCTTTGTTTTGTCATAGTGTCTCTATGCTGTCATATTATTTGTTATTTAGTTTTTTTTGTTCTTTTGACTTCAAGACGGCGCCGCGAGAGTGGCTGCCTTTCCAGCAGCTCATGTATTTCGTTTTTCTACTTCCATTCCTTTCATCACTTTGCTGCTGTGAAATGTAAATTTCTCCACTGTGAGACTAATAAAGGCATATCCAATCCAATCCAATCCAATGCCTCAGTTTCGTAAGATTTTACAAGTCGGAAAGCAACAGGTGTCAATTAAGAGCCATCAACGACCATCACAAATGTAAATAAAGTGACTTTATTATACAGTGCAGTGTATTTCTTTCATTACAATACAATAGCACATTTATTATACATCGAATAAGGCAGGGGTGTCCAAAGTCGGTCCTCGAGGGCCGCCGTCCTGCCTGTTTTTCAGCTCTCCCAGGAGCAACGCACCTGACTCAAATCATCAGGACTATTTTGATGTTGCTTCAGAGCTGGCTGATGAGCTGATCATTTGAATCAGGAGTGTTGCTCCTGGGAGAGCTGGAAAACAGGCAGGACAACGGCCCTCGGGGACCGGCTTTGGACACCCCTGGAATAAGGTATGTTGTGTGTAGTTTTAAGGCTTATTTAGTTGAAAATTATATTTTATGGTGACCTGGGAATGGATTATTCTCATTTTAATGGTTTCCTATGGGGAAAAAAACATTTGGGATACACACGTTTTGCCTTACACACTCTGTGTGGGAACGAATTAAGTTCGTAAGCCAAGGTCTCACTGTATTTGGAAAACTAAGAAAAAGAGTGCAAGTGGAAAATTATGCAATCATAAAAAATAACAGGGCGGCCCGGTAGTCGAGTGGTTAGCACACTGGCTTCACAGCCGGTTCGCGTCCCGGTCCGGCTTCCCAGTGTGGAGTTTGCATGTTCTCCCCGGACCCGTGTGGGTTTTCTCCGGGTCCTCCGGTTTCCTCCCACACTCAAAAAACATGCATGGCAGGCAGATTGACCACTCCAAATTGTCCCTAGGTGTGAGTGTGAGAGTGACTGTTGTATGTCTTTGTGTGCTCTGCGATTGGCTGGCACTGAAGAGCCTCGTGCCCGAAGACAGCTGAGATAGGCTCCAGCAACCCCCGCGACCCTAATGAGGAATAAGCGGAAAATGAGATGAGAGATGAGATAAAACATAACAGTTAATCAAACGCCTGTTTAAATATAAAGTCTTTAAATGTTTTTTAAAAGTGTCAACTGACTCCATATAGCGTAGTGATAGGGGTAGTGCATTCCATAGCCGAGGGACTACCGCTTGAAAAGCTCTGTTACCTCCAGTTCTAAATTGGGTACGGGGGACAACCAGCAACCGTTGGTCAGATGATCTAAGACAGCGGGTGGGGGAATAAAACTGTATAAAATCAGACAAATAAGAGGGAGCGTGTCCATGCTGAGATCTTAAAGTGGGAACTAATATCTTAAAATGGTTCTAAAATGCAATGGTAACCAGTGCAGTGAGGCCAGCACAGGGGTGATGTGAGCCCTCTTGCTAGTTTGGGTTAAGAGTCTTGCAGCAGAGTTCTGGACAGCAGAGTTAAAGGTTATTTTCTCTAGAACTTGCCACTCTTTTTTGTTTTGTTTTAACATTTCAAACATATTCTTTTTTTGCTGAACTTAGTCTGGTCTTTTTTTTTAATTCGGAATCCTTCTTACTCAAGATGGGTCAAACATACACACTTAATCATTGATTTATTGATTTATTGCCCTTAAAATACAAATTCACTTACTCGGCGGACGCTCTAGCAGCTGTGTTCCTGACCTCACAAGTGAGTTGGTGAGATTGTGTCAATTAAAAGAACAGCAGGATATCGATTCTGGTTGGGTCCCACCAATGTGCTTATGAGAATGATCGTGTGTGATTAATCGGATCCATGCAGTACTTAAATGCAGCCCTCATTAATATGTGAAGAATATACAACAGATACAATTGCTGTCTCCTGTTCATGGCTTGACCTGAAATCATCTACATTTCTCCCATTCAGATCAAATCATACAGTTCAAGTGCTTATTGTGGAGTTTAAACAGCCACTTGGACCATATGCTTCCCTTTTTTTCATTTTATGATTTAATCTGACCAATAGTAGAATTCTGGTAATTGCATGTAATTTATAATGATTAATCATGTTTTGAAGTAGATGATGCAAACTGTGTGGAATGTGCCAGCTTGCTTAACCAACATAAGCACTCGTGATCTTCTCTCAAGTATGAGTTTGGGACTAGACAAAGAATATGACATCAACAAAGGCCGACATCCACACAATCCTTTTCAACGAGAATGTTCATGTGACAGTTCTCAAGATGACACTGGCATGAAATTAGTGTATGTGGAATTTAAGATATGTGCAGTAAAAAAAGCATCTAATATATATATCCAATAGTCACAGGGTGTTCTGAAACCAGCTGTCGGTAACCTGCCAATCGGAGGGCACACACAGACGAAGAACCATTCACACTCATACCCGTACTTAGGAACAATTTGGAGGGTTCCATTAATATGCCACACATTTGTGGAATGTGGGAAGAAACTGGAGTACCCAAAGAAAACCCACACAGGCACAAGGAGAACTTGCAAACTCCACACAAAAGAGCGGGAGCTGCAATTGAAACAGGCACTTCTCTACTGTGAGGCTGACACTTGGTCACCTGGCTACCTTTCATATAAAAATGAATATTAATTCGTTCACTGCCATTTCCGAATGTATTCGGGAATTGAAAACATGACGTGGAGCGCTATTCCCAAATTTCCCGGCAAAAACCGTGGCATTGCAATGGACATATTTTTGCACATCTGACAGTGAATTAGTTAAAATAATATCCAGCTTTGTGTGGAAAGTGATGCTGCCATAATAAACCAGTGTATTTATGGTTACATTTCTCATATTTGTTGGGGTGACGGGTGGGTGTTTGATCAGTTGATTTTGAGAATGCATTCTTTTTATTTTTGCCTTTGTTTTTCACACACACGCACATGCGCACGCACTCACACACATACGCACACACACACACACACACACACACACACACACACACACACACACACACACACACACACACACACACACACACACACACACACACACACACACACACACACACACACACACACACACACACACACACACGTACACACATTTAACCTTAAACAGTATACACAGGTATGCCCTTTTGGAGAGTTGTTTGCGATGAACATTCTGTTCCAGGGAATAAACATATTTTCCCATCCCACGGCACAAGTATCGTTTAGCACTACATGTATGATGTATTGTTCAATCAGTTTTACTCTCTTCCACATCGTGATGGCAAATGTGATGTTAATTGAAACATCTCATCAGGCAATCACAACATGTCCCAATGTTGTCTCACGACTCTTTTGTCCACGGTCACCTGAATGATGGCCAAATGCAGTGTGAACGTTGCCCAGGAAAGCGTGCATAACGGCGTGCAACCCCAATCTGTTCGGAAACAAACAGCTGAACAGTCGGTTTGTGATTTTTTTTGTGGCGTTCTTCATTTCCCAGACGTTTCGCTTTTAAATTGGGTGTTGACGCGTGAGCTACCGAAGTATGCATTTTTTTCCTGATGTTGTCTTTGTACTATTTACCTCATACTCCCGTGACAGTAAAAATGCATATATTTTTGTATATCTAATATATATATTTCCCCCACATTTTTTTCCAAACATTTGGATGTTCTACCTCCACACGAACACACGATTTAATCCGCTATGAAGCCAAAACGTTGCCCATTTTAAGCACTTTGTTACCGCTTCAGCTGTTGGTTAAGCACTATATAAATCAATATGATTTGTATTGTACGATAACACATCAAATATCATTGTGTTGACTTTTAGGCTGCGCGACTTGCTCAAGTCGCTCTGTTTGCTTGAGCACAGTATCCAGCTAGTTGTATTAAGTTCATCCTGTCTACTTGATATCTAATTTAAAACAGATTATTTTCTTACAGACAGTGTATTGTAGGTGTTCAAATACCTGCCATGTTTCGGCGTATACTTCCGCCTTCGTCAGAGTGTCACGGATGTTGTTGTGATGCGCCTTTTTTCAGCTGGTGTTGCTATGAGGGTGTGACCTACCTGTCAAATCTGACAGGCAAGTCACGCCCCCCGGTGTTCCCCTCGGCCTGCAAAAGCAAATCAACCATGTCAAGTTACATGATGCTTGCTTAAATTATTTGTCATTTATTTATTTTTTTAATGTCAGGATGGCGCTGCGGGAGTGGCTGCCTATACAGCAGGTCCTGTATTTTGTTTTCTACTTATTTCTTTCCTTTCCTCTTACTTTCATCACTTTGCTGCTGTGAAATGTAAATTTATCTACCGTGAGACTAAAAGAGGCTAATCCAGTGGTTCTTAATCTTGTTGGAGGCACCGAACCCCACCAGTTTCATATGCTCATTCAGCGAACCCTTCTTTCAATGACTGTGCCTACTAACCTCTGTGACTTCTGTGCTGGACGATCAACCAAACCCCTGAAACTGACTCACCAAACTCCTAGGGTTCGATCGAACCCAGGTTAAGAACCACTGGGCTAATCCAATCCAATCCAATAGCAGCCATTGTACGTGACTTCACATTTGAAAACCAGTTATTCATTAATTGGTTGTGCGCTCTCTATGTAAGAGATGAAGGGTATTTAACATTCGAAAGGCTTCCCCAAATTCATTACGGCCCTCGAGAGGAAACTATAACGACAGTTTTCTGTATGTTTGGGGGTGGGCTCGCAAAGAAAAAGCCTCAACTTTACCCACCTTGCGCTACAAGACTGAAGGGAGCAGGGACTCAGTAATTGGGAAACGTTTCTGCGTTCTTATCACGAAACAGACCACCGCCAGTCTTCTCTGTACACCGCCATAACATTTTAACACTGCAAGGTCTTTAACAGACCTCTTTTATTTAACCCACATTTAAAGAAAAAAAAACTACAGGAGCTTTTGAGTTTCTTTGCTTGTTTTGAAAATGAACATTCACGCATTTCATTTTGAACCTGAATTGACAAACAGTGCAATCGATGTAATTTCAACACTATGTATGAGCCTAGGCCAAGAAGTACAGTGGCTTTTTATTGTCTTCAACCCACTGTGGAACAGGGCTTCACTATGAAATATGTCACTAATTAAATAGTGACTCCACAGTAATAGGATGGAAGTTTTCGTCACTGTTTAGTTTATTTGAAAACTGACATTGTAACGTCTACCTGATTGAACTGCCGCTCGGGCACGTATAAAGTTAACATCCAAGAATTGCCCCGGAGAGAAACCAACACATTTAAAATTATGCAATCATAAAAAATAACAGGGCGGCCCGGTAGTCGAGTGGTTAGCACACTGGCTTCACAGCCGGTTCGCGTCCCGGTCCGGCTTCCCAGTGTGGAGTTTGCATGTTCTCCCCGGACCCGTGTGGGTTTTCTCCGGGTCCTCCGGTTTCCTCCCACACTCAAAAAACATGCATGGCAGGCAGATTGACCACTCCAAATTGTCCCTAGGTGTGAGTGTGAGAGTGACTGTTGTATGTCTTTGTGTGCTCTGCGATTGGCTGGCACTGAAGAGCCTCGTGCCCGAAGACAGCTGAGATAGGCTCCAGCAACCCCCGCGACCCTAATGAGGAATAAGCGGAAAATGAGATGAGAGATGAGATAAAACATAACAGTTAATCAAACGCCTGTTTAAATATAAAGTCTTTAAATGTTTTTTAAAAGTGTCAACTGACTCCATATAGCGTAGTGATAGGGGTAGTGCATTCCATAGCCGAGGGACTACCGCTTGAAAAGCTCTGTTACCTCCAGTTCTAAATTGGGTACGGGGGACAACCAGCAACCGTTGGTCAGATGATCTAAGACAGCGGGTGGGGGAATAAAACTGTATAAAATCAGACAAATAAGAGGGAGCGTGTCCATGCTGAGATCTTAAAGTGGGAACTAATATCTTAAAATGGTTCTAAAATGCAATGGTAACCAGTGCAGTGAGGCCAGCACAGGGGTGATGTGAGCCCTCTTGCTAGTTTGGGTTAAGAGTCTTGCAGCAGAGTTCTGGACAGCAGAGTTAAAGGTTATTTTCTCTAGAACTTGCCACTCTTTTTTGTTTTGTTTTAACATTTCAAACATATTCTTTTTTTGCTGAACTTAGTCTGGTCTTTTTTTTTAATTCGGAATCCTTCTTACTCAAGATGGGTCAAACATACACACTTAATCATTGATTTATTGATTTATTGCCCTTAAAATACAAATTCACTTACTCGGCGGACGCTCTAGCAGCTGTGTTCCTGACCTCACAAGTGAGTTGGTGAGATTGTGTCAATTAAAAGAACAGCAGGATATCGATTCTGGTTGGGTCCCACCAATGTGCTTATGAGAATGATCGTGTGTGATTAATCGGATCCATGCAGTACTTAAATGCAGCCCTCATTAATATGTGAAGAATATACAACAGATACAATTGCTGTCTCCTGTTCATGGCTTGACCTGAAATCATCTACATTTCTCCCATTCAGATCAAATCATACAGTTCAAGTGCTTATTGTGGAGTTTAAACAGCCACTTGGACCATATGCTTCCCTTTTTTTCATTTTATGATTTAATCTGACCAATAGTAGAATTCTGGTAATTGCATGTAATTTATAATGATTAATCATGTTTTGAAGTAGATGATGCAAACTGTGTGGAATGTGCCAGCTTGCTTAACCAACATAAGCACTCGTGATCTTCTCTCAAGTATGAGTTTGGGACTAGACAAAGAATATGACATCAACAAAGGCCGACATCCACACAATCCTTTTCAACGAGAATGTTCATGTGACAGTTCTCAAGATGACACTGGCATGAAATTAGTGTATGTGGAATTTAAGATATGTGCAGTAAAAAAAGCATCTAATATATATATCCAATAGTCACAGGGTGTTCTGAAACCAGCTGTCGGTAACCTGCCAATCGGAGGGCACACACAGACGAAGAACCATTCACACTCATACCCGTACTTAGGAACAATTTGGAGGGTTCCATTAATATGCCACACATTTGTGGAATGTGGGAAGAAACTGGAGTACCCAAAGAAAACCCACACAGGCACAAGGAGAACTTGCAAACTCCACACAAAAGAGCGGGAGCTGCAATTGAAACAGGCACTTCTCTACTGTGAGGCTGACACTTGGTCACCTGGCTACCTTTCATATAAAAATGAATATTAATTCGTTCACTGCCATTTCCGAATGTATTCGGGAATTGAAAACATGACGTGGAGCGCTATTCCCAAATTTCCCGGCAAAAACCGTGGCATTGCAATGGACATATTTTTGCACATCTGACAGTGAATTAGTTAAAATAATATCCAGCTTTGTGTGGAAAGTGATGCTGCCATAATAAACCAGTGTATTTATGGTTACATTTCTCATATTTGTTGGGGTGACGGGTGGGTGTTTGATCAGTTGATTTTGAGAATGCATTCTTTTTATTTTTGCCTTTGTTTTTCACACACACGCACATGCGCACGCACTCACACACATACGCACACACACACACACACACACACACACACACACACACACACACACACACACACACACACACACACACACACACACACACACACACACACACACACACACACACACACACACACACACACACACACACACGTACACACATTTAACCTTAAACAGTATACACAGGTATGCCCTTTTGGAGAGTTGTTTGCGATGAACATTCTGTTCCAGGGAATAAACATATTTTCCCATCCCACGGCACAAGTATCGTTTAGCACTACATGTATGATGTATTGTTCAATCAGTTTTACTCTCTTCCACATCGTGATGGCAAATGTGATGTTAATTGAAACATCTCATCAGGCAATCACAACATGTCCCAATGTTGTCTCACGACTCTTTTGTCCACGGTCACCTGAATGATGGCCAAATGCAGTGTGAACGTTGCCCAGGAAAGCGTGCATAACGGCGTGCAACCCCAATCTGTTCGGAAACAAACAGCTGAACAGTCGGTTTGTGATTTTTTTTGTGGCGTTCTTCATTTCCCAGACGTTTCGCTTTTAAATTGGGTGTTGACGCGTGAGCTACCGAAGTATGCATTTTTTTCCTGATGTTGTCTTTGTACTATTTACCTCATACTCCCGTGACAGTAAAAATGCATATATTTTTGTATATCTAATATATATATTTCCCCCACATTTTTTTCCAAACATTTGGATGTTCTACCTCCACACGAACACACGATTTAATCCGCTATGAAGCCAAAACGTTGCCCATTTTAAGCACTTTGTTACCGCTTCAGCTGTTGGTTAAGCACTATATAAATCAATATGATTTGTATTGTACGATAACACATCAAATATCATTGTGTTGACTTTTAGGCTGCGCGACTTGCTCAAGTCGCTCTGTTTGCTTGAGCACAGTATCCAGCTAGTTGTATTAAGTTCATCCTGTCTACTTGATATCTAATTTAAAACAGATTATTTTCTTACAGACAGTGTATTGTAGGTGTTCAAATACCTGCCATGTTTCGGCGTATACTTCCGCCTTCGTCAGAGTGTCACGGATGTTGTTGTGATGCGCCTTTTTTCAGCTGGTGTTGCTATGAGGGTGTGACCTACCTGTCAAATCTGACAGGCAAGTCACGCCCCCGGTGTTCCCCTCGGCCTGCAAAAGCAAATCAACCATGTCAAGTTACATGATGCTTGCTTAAATTATTTGTCATTTATTTATTTTTTTAATGTCAGGATGGCGCTGCGGGAGTGGCTGCCTATACAGCAGGTCCTGTATTTTGTTTTCTACTTATTTCTTTCCTTTCCTCTTACTTTCATCACTTTGCTGCTGTGAAATGTAAATTTATCTACCGTGAGACTAAAAGAGGCTAATCCAGTGGTTCTTAATCTTGTTGGAGGCACCGAACCCCACCAGTTTCATATGCTCATTCAGCGAACCCTTCTTTCAATGACTGTGCCTACTAACCTCTGTGACTTCTGTGCTGGACGATCAACCAAACCCCTGAAACTGACTCACCAAACTCCTAGGGTTCGATCGAACCCAGGTTAAGAACCACTGGGCTAATCCAATCCAATCCAATAGCAGCCATTGTACGTGACTTCACATTTGAAAACCAGTTATTCATTAATTGGTTGTGCGCTCTCTATGTAAGAGATGAAGGGTATTTAACATTCGAAAGGCTTCCCCAAATTCATTACGGCCCTCGAGAGGAAACTATAACGACAGTTTTCTGTATGTTTGGGGGTGGGCTCGCAAAGAAAAAGCCTCAACTTTACCCACCTTGCGCTACAAGACTGAAGGGAGCAGGGACTCAGTAATTGGGAAACGTTTCTGCGTTCTTATCACGAAACAGACCACCGCCAGTCTTCTCTGTACACCGCCATAACATTTTAACACTGCAAGGTCTTTAACAGACCTCTTTTATTTAACCCACATTTAAAGAAAAAAAAACTACAGGAGCTTTTGAGTTTCTTTGCTTGTTTTGAAAATGAACATTCACGCATTTCATTTTGAACCTGAATTGACAAACAGTGCAATCGATGTAATTTCAACACTATGTATGAGCCTAGGCCAAGAAGTACAGTGGCTTTTTATTGTCTTCAACCCACTGTGGAACAGGGCTTCACTATGAAATATGTCACTAATTAAATAGTGACTCCACAGTAATAGGATGGAAGTTTTCGTCACTGTTTAGTTTATTTGAAAACTGACATTGTAACGTCTACCTGATTGAACTGCCGCTCGGGCACGTATAAAGTTAACATCCAAGAATTGCCCCGGAGAGAAACCAACACATTTATCTTCTATAAGTGGAGGACAACCCACGCATACTGCAAGTAGAGCAGAAAGCGCACATTGCTTGGGCGTTGTGATGTGCTATGCAACTCAAGTAGGAAAGAAGATGGAAGATATTGATGAGACGTGGGGGGGCTGTTTGTCATTCAAAGTAGAACACATTCAGTGTTGTTTGTAAATTATAAGAGAGTAGTGCAATGCTTATGATGTGAGCGGAATAGATGTAAGGAAAGATTTAGCCAAAGTGCATGATGGTTAGATTGCTCTATTCGCCAGACTTCCATGCTGGCAACATGGGTTCATGAATTTACGGCTCCACTCAATGACGGTTCAAATACAAATGACTGTCTGTCTCGATATGTGTCCTGTGATTGACTGGCAACCAATCCAAAATGGAGTCTAGGATAGACTGTCGCTCCCTGTAACCTTGAACAGGATGAGCGATTTATAACATGGCTGACTGGATGGCTAATTTGGTTAGCGAGCCAGGAGTGACTGTATTTTAAATTCCCTTTTTTTTAATCACACACAATTTGACACAAATGATGGCAGAAAAGCTGCAACAAATCGTCTGACCTAAAAGTACTCCTGAAGACTCCTTGTGACTTGTTTCTGTTCAAAGTCGGAGCTCAAACTTTTATCGTTGGTACTTAACTTGCGTGGTGCATTCCAACGGTATTCTTTTTATCTTAAGTAGCTGAGCTCGCTGTTAACCTTATCTTACTAATTACTTACGGTGAAGCCTTTTTTTTATTATTGCAAAGTGATCACCGTGCTGTTTCGAGTGTGTACACAACACATCCAATATTAGCCGAAGATTCATTTAATTTTCTCCCAGCTTTTCAAATAGACCACACAGTTAATTAAAATCTCTTTGTATGATGTGGATTTGAAGGTGATTTTAATCCGTGTAAATAGATTCAGAAAATAACTGTACCCACGCCTTGTTTATTTTGGAGTTGATGGAGTAGCGGCTCATGTCAAATGAACGGGGGGAGGGGTTGTCGGGGAGCTGGAGCGTTGATTGTTGGATGCTTGTGGACTGTTATAATGTTATAATAGGCTAACAGTCCCTGGAAAACACAATTTTGACCAGCTGTGCAAAGCTGGTCAACATATAGAATGTGGTTGCTGATCTTGCCAGTGCAAGGTGAAATGTTTTATTTGGTACTTTTCAGGAGTCGTTGCCACATATTCCGGGTGAAATTTTATAGACGGGGGTTAGCACGCTTAAAAACGAGATGTTGGTAGACTGGATAGAGTTGTTGGTTGCAAATTTAGTGTCGAAGGAATGATGGTCGGGAGTGACTTCAACGGCTTTTTTTCCCCCAGTCAATTTCAATGGACTTTAAAATAGCTAGCTCAGGGGTGGGCAAACTTTTTGACTTGCGGGCCGCATTGGGTTCTAAAATTTGACAGAGGGGCCGGGCCAGGAGCTTTTGGAGGGAGTGTTTGGGCCGGAAATACTAAACCTAAAGCATTAAAGGACAACCGACGCCTCCGGACAAGTTATGTCCATAATTTGTAAAATCACTTCAAATGACTTCGACTGAGCGTATTTTACAAAGATTCCACAGCATATAGCTCTAGTTTACGTTTTAAGACTTGCACTGAATATTCACGAAGTCTTGTTTTCGAGTTGATGATGATCCCCATGTGACGTCACGTTTGGATCGCCCCTGACCGAGAAAGCGACACACAATGCATTTTGAGTACTTTGTTTGGTCTGAAAACTTCGTGTTGATCCGTGTTGATGGCGAAATTAGAAGGAAAACACATAAATAACGCCATGGTGAATCGTTGTGTGTTGCACCAAGACAACTATTTGATATTCGCTGACACAAATTCCCAGCTGACAAATCAGCCCATTTCCAACGGAGCTTGGGCGCAATCTTCTGCATTTTCTGGGTGCTACATTGCTGTCATTGACGGCTCGAATTGATATGGGAGGACTCCTTGAATCAATTGCAAACATTTATGCTTTCCTCTTCAGAACTATTTGAATCATATTCATAACTGGATGAGTGACCTTGAGCGTTTTGAAAGGCGCTTACAAATGAAATTTATTATTATTATTAACAAGAAAACATCTCCGAATCTGAAGCCATTGTTTTGATTCTCGAGCAAGGCAAGACGTCTTGGCGTGATGTCACGAACAAGGGGGTGGGACCTTCTGAAACTGGCCATTTCCGGATTCATTTTGAAGTCATTTTTATTGGTGTTTTTCATTTAACTAAAAATATCAGCCTGCCTGTTTTGGGTATTTTAGATGCTATAAAACGTTTTTCTGATGTCAGTGGGGAACACAAAAAAATGGTGCCGGTTGTCCTTTAAATGTAGTTTTGTCTCAAGGAATATGGCGTTTACATACTATTTCGCAGATACTTGGAGGAGGAAATGGAAATAGATTAAAATAACATATGCACTATGATTCATCAAGATTGCGTCTGTTTTTAATGAGTTTTCATTGAAGGGGCAAAGTTAAAGAAATCAACATTTATCGAAAAATTGAATCACTTTCAACATTCAAAACATATTATTCCACAACGAAATATTCAAGCTCAATAATACCTACTTGTGTTAAATTCCGCCAAATCATAGATGGTTTGTCCTGACCGCGCGCTCAACAAACCCCTCTCAGTACACGTGTACCGTCGCCGAGCACACAGACATAGGCTACAAGCTGTGAAATTTGCATACTCGGCACGGCAGCCAATCAGAAGCCTGCTTCTTTCTTCCGGACTTTCGCAAGCGTTATAAAGTCGTGCAATTGCATATCATTTTCCAAAATAGATTCACAGAACCTCAGCCCAGAAGAAAGATTCAAAAGAAGCTAACAACATATGTGACGCTACAAAACGTAAATTTGCATTAAACCGTGACTGTAAAGTGTACGTGAGACTAATGAAAGGGGCCTAGTGGCTCGTCGAAAGCAATGCAAACGTTGCATTGTGCACCACCATGACAATCGACTACTGCAGCAAAATCTAGCCATGCACATTTACCGTAAAGTAAGCAAGGTAGCATTTGTAGTAGGTACATTCATGATTAAAAAAACTATAAACATTGTCACAAAGTTTTTTAATGTCATTAGTTGTCTCATTGTGCTTCAAGTTGTGAAAAATGGGGTAGGCAACTTTTCAGTTATCTGCCCTGTTTTCTGCTAACTTTTTGTCATGAGTTTCAGACACTGTTTTTACTATAATTTGGGCAGGTTCGGCGGCCCGGATTAAAAAGCCTAACGGGCCGTATGTGGCCCGCGGGCCGTAGTTTGCCCATATCTGAGATAGCTTCTAGCATCAAGCAATCACACCTATGGACAATTTTGAGAATCTTTAATTAACATCACATGCTTTCATAATGTGTTATATGTCATATGTGTTGTGGTCTCAACTACATTTTTTCCAAGTTGTCATGTTCTCTTTACTCGTTTGGATTTTTCTTTCCACCTGTTCTCGTTATGTCTTGTCCAGGTGTCCCTTAGGTGTGGATTTATTTCATTGCTTTCCTTTGTCCTTTGTCAGATTGTATTACTGCTGATGTGAGTCATGTCATGAAAGGAGCAGTAAGTGTATTTTTCCTGGTGTTTCTTTGCAAAAGTTTTTTTGTCTTGCACTTTCTAACACATAGGCAAGGCGGGCCAGTTGTCGAGTGATTAGCACATTGGCTTCACATTTCACAGGTACCAGGATCAATAATTCTAGCTACGGCCTCCCTGGGTGAAGTTTGCATGTTCTCCCTGGACCTGCATGGGTTTCCTCCGGGTCCTCTGGTGTCCTTCCACATTCCAAAAACCTGTATGGCAGGCTAATTGAACATTCTAAATTGTCCCTAGGTGTGAATGTGAGCACAAATAGTTGTTTGTCTCTGTGTGCCCTGTGATTGGCTGGCAACTGGTTCAGGTTATCCCCTGCCAACTGCACAAAGACAGATTGGATTGGCTCCAGCACCCACCACGGCCCTAATGAGGGTAAAGTGGTCTGGAAAATGAATGAATGAATGAATATTGTGTACAACATGGGTTTCACAATCAGGTCCTGGGAGGCCACCATCCTGAATGTTTTCCAAGTCTCCCTGTTGTCATGGTGCAGGTAAATAAAACAATCGGTTTCGAACAAGCAGCAGTTTTTTACAGCCCTCAAACTATAACAACATCCAGTAAGGCGCTTTCAGAATCAAACCATCTTAGCTATGACAACACCTGTTGCAACACACTTGATTCAAATGATCAGATTCAATGTCAGGCCTCTGGAGAGCTTGCTGGTGATCTGGTCATTTGAGTCAGGTGTGTTGCAACAGGGAGACTTGGAAAAAATGCAGGACAACAGGCCCCTCCAGGACCTGAGTTTGACAACCCTGGTGTCCAGGTATAAGAATATTTACTTTGAGGGGGTGCTTATCAGCGTTGGACAATCAGTGAAACCATTGAAGTAGCCTTACTTTCCATTATTAATTGCTTAGGAGTCTAAAAGCAAACATAAAGCATAAACTTTCCTCATCAGGGGGTCTACATTGAAACACAAATACTTCCTTGTCTTGTTTTTAAATGGTTTAACAACTTTCCAAGAACATGAATAACTCACTGAGAACACCCTAGCTCATTGTTTTACTACCCCGACGCTTTTTACGAACCCCCCCCCCCCCCCCCCCAAAAAAAAAAAAAAAAAAAAAAAAAAAAAAAAAACAGCAAGTCTCGCTCTTTCAAATCAAGGAAAGAGCCTCGCATCATCCAAGTGAGACAGCACTATTTGCGTCGAGGAGGAAGCGTGTAGCATGTAAAGCGGCACTGCGGCACCACCGTATCCCTGCGCCCCGGTCCCCGAGTCTCCGGGATCCTGGAAGTCTGAGCTGTGGAAAAAGCGGAGGCTGCCTTTTCCTTTGCGGGATCTATTTTGTCGGCTCCGAACCTACTCATGCTTTATTTATTTATTATTTTTTTAATAATTAACCGACGGACTGCAACTTATCCGGACGGTCCCTCCCCTACTCGCCAGGGTTTGCATTTCTTGGTTTTGCATGACGTGTCTTGCAGAGAGAAAGAGAGAGAGAAAGAGAGTGAGAGAGGAAAAAAGAGGCATGCTTTTGTTGCGTGTGCTGTATGTGTTGTGAAAAAATGTAGCCCCGAGAGCACGGGCAGGAGGCAGTGACAGCCCGCTGCTGTGGGCTGCACTGGATTACAGAACTGGAGATCTCGATTGACAACACCAGGCAGGCAAAAAGAGACAGTGAGCGAAGACGAGGGGAACAAGTCTTTTACAAGACCAGAAAAAAAAGAAAAGAAATGGCGAAAGCTCGACCAGTGTTATGACAGATCGTTTTTTTTCCTTTTGGATGAGCTATTTGTGCAGGATGTGTGTCATCGGATGAGTGGATGAATGGGCATCAGGTTAAATGCATTGATGCTTGATTTATTGTGGTAAAGGTGCATCTGCTTAGGAAAACACACAGGCGATATTTGGATCTGTTTTTGGGGTTGGGTGCTGCATAGTTAAATGCTTGCAGACAGGAAGGTGATGTACATCTATATAATAATGTTTTGCCTGGTATTTGTCTTTTTTTTGGGGGGTGGGGGGTGATAAATAAATAAATTTTAAATCACTTTGCATGATTGCTATGCTCCACTACATGTGCAAAAGCAGTGATGAGACACATTACCTGACAACCTAGGTCCAAAGAGACAATGTGAAGTTGAACAGGGTGGTTGACTGACAAATTGTGTGGTGTGTTTGGTGATGCATTCAAGGTGCAATACCTCTGCGAGTTCCAACCACCAGTATATGGGGGTGTGCTTGTTCATAGTAATGCTTTATGAAAGGCTGCATTTTATTGCATGCACATTACATGTCCTATGATGTAATGGATTGACACACACACACATAGACCTCAATCTGGGTAGACTATAGCTTGTCTTTAGGTCGAGGCCTACAATTTAGTTAATGCTTTGGCTGTATTTAAACTGTTGCCTAAAGTGGTTGCAATAATATAACATGAGTGACAGTGAACACATGTCATTCCAGAATCCACCATACACTTGGAATATTTAAGCCCAACATGATTCCTGCCCTGGCCATTAAAATAAAATATTTTTTGATGCCGAAATATTAGTCATGTTCATCTATTATAAAAATAATGATTATTTGCGGCAGTTTTGTGAATAACTTGTCATTGAAATATGCAGACTGGAATGTGAAGAAGCCAAGTAACTGCTGTCCATATGAATCAGACCCCAAAAAGTAGCTATGTTTCAAAAATGTCAGTGAGTAGTGTCACTATCCCTTGTGAGTCTTTACTTCGCTGTTAATATTTCCAAGATTATTAAACAATACCAAATAAAGAAATGTTCATAAAAACAGATATTAGGAAAAAATGCAAGTGTTGATCATTTTTTTGTTTATTTTTGATGAATCAATGGTTTCATCAATTGACTACCCATCCATTCATTTTCTAATCCGCTTATCCTCACAAATATCGCGGGTGTGCTGGAGGCTATGCAGGCTGTCTTCGAACAGGTTACACCCTGAACTGGTCGCAGGGCCCATAGAGACGCACCACGAGACAATTTTGAGTGTTTAATCAGCCTGCCGTGCATGTTTTTGGAATGTGGAATGAAACTGGAGAAGTCGGAGTAAACCCAAACGGGCATGGGGACAACATGCAAACTCCACACAAGGAAGCAGGAACTGGAATCAAAACAACAACCTCCACATTGTGAGGCGGATTTTCCAACAGTCACTGACCCTACGACCTAGATTTAGGACTCGATTCTTAAAATATTCAATCACGACTAGCTTAAACAGTCAACTGGAAAATTGAGATAACAATAGTGAGAATTGACAGACTATTGGCTTGTGTGGGCCGAAGAGGGTTCTTAAGTAATTCAATTTATACTTTGATAGTAAGGATGATGCACCAAGCTTAGTCCTTGAAAGAAAAAAAAACCTTTCACTTCTCACTAAAGACCACTTTAATTTCAATGTGCTGTCATGCAACTTGTAATTAATTTTGCACAAATATGATCACTTTAGTGATTTTATTAAATTTGCTTGTTACCGGAGAACTCGGGTACATCTGCATCATTAAATGAGATCTTATATTGAATCTGTTTTAAAAATTTTAATTCAATAAATTGTAATCCAACAATAAATTGTAATTTAACAATTTAACAATAACCACCACCCATATTGAGTGACCCTCATTTATTATGACAGCTCACATATGACGCAGCGCAGTTCTCCACTAATGCAAGTTATGATCATTAAAAAATGTTGATATGCGAGGATAAGCGCTTTGAATCACGGATGGATGGGTTTAATCATAATTCTCCGACAGCATCTCTTAAGGAAAGCGTTCTCATATTGGATCTCATTCCTTTACAGCGGTCATAATGTTGAGAATGTTTAGTGTAAATTAATTAGCGGCGTAGATTTGTGTAGCGCTAGGTTGTAAAACTGCAATAGGTACTATGAATAAAACGCATGGCATCATAAAAATACATTGAGTTGAGAACTTTTGCGAAAGAGATAAAAAAAAAAACTGCTTCTGAGATGTTAGTAAAATAGTCTTCACAGACATAATGATGTATGCGGTTTTATGGCCTGGGAGATTAGAGAACCAGACGAGACTGTTCACATCCTCATCAAACATTCATCTTACATTACGGAGAATGGCATAAACATTATGTCTTGCCTACTACACCTTTTGGAAAATGGCACCATTAAACTGCAAAGTGCAGTTCAACTCTGTCGAGTAATCATGTTGCAAATGGCTTTCTCTCTCTTTATCCGACAGGATGGCCAGTTTGCTGTGTTTGGGCAAATGAGAAGAGATGAGGAAGAAAGATACAACATCACATGCTGGACTCGGCCTGACGAATCGTGCTCGTCCAGCGAACTTTTCTGTTCACTTGAAAAGCTTCTCCTGCAGGGTGACGGACATCTTCATGATAACGCTTATTTAATTGATCGTTTCCTTGCACTGTTTGGAGGATTTGATGGATTGCTGCTGGGGACCGATTCTGGAACTGGAATCGAGCTTTGATTAAGTGACCAAATGTAGTTGGACTTTACCTATCAATGCCTTCATCTTTTGGATATTACATGCTTTACCCTGGATTCAACATATCCTCATCCTGGGATTCAAGTGAATTTTGAGCCTTTCGCCCGATTTGAACCTTGAAGACTTTGCTTGTCGTTAAGAGCAAGGTTGATCTGGATCTTACCTATGAAGGACATGGATGACCCTCAAACTAGCGGCCTGCGCAAGAAGAAGTCAAGATCCAAGAGGAACCGGGAAAGGAGACCCAATGGAATCGGCAACAATCATCTTAAGGGCTCCGTCTTTCACTTCTCATCTGATTCAGAGCGCGAAGGCAACAGGGAACCCTGCGCCTCCCGTCCGAGACCCCCACGGAGAAAACGAAAGGAGTCTACTTCTGATGAGGAAGACATCATTGATGGCTTCTCTATCGCCGGGTTTGTGAGCTTGGACGCTTTGGAGGTGAGTGCTGAGATACCAAATGATAACCCTATGAGCTCTCTCGCTGCGTCTATGTTGATGTCTCTGACTTGTGGTTGGCATCGATCTGCAACGGCTCTGGGATAGTCTGCAGGCAGCCTCCTTGCGTGCCTATTGTGAGGTTGTGGGGTTAAACAGTCATGGCTTTAAATCCAGAGTCTGCACACGAGATGACTATCGGTGTCTCTGAGAGGCGTCTGTTGCGCTCAGTTCTAGATTCGTTTTCACAAGAGTTTTCCCAACAAAGTGGTACTTCACATGAGGTATGTTCAGCTCTGTTTGTTGTGGCTGTTGCGCGTTCTTTCGCTCGCGACTGAGGGAAACTGTTGGATCCGCGTTGCTAGAAATTTAATCACACAGGCAGTGATTTACAGTACTTTGACTTGACACAGACTGCCTTCCCAATGACATAGTTTTGAATTTCGGATTGGATCAGTCTGGCATTTCGACAGCATGACACCATATATTTATGTAATGGAATATTTGTGTCAGCGTATCTTTGTGCGAGAAACATTTCTTACTACGATGATGTGCTACGACTATTCAGAAAATATCTCTTTGGCACGGATACTGTATCTTTAAACGTGTTCCTGAAGGTACTTTGTATTTTTTAAAATCTGAACTTGATTACATCTCTTTGCTGATTGTAATTGTGAAACATGCCATATTATATCCATCCATCCATCCATTTTCTGTACCGCTTATTCCTCATTAGGGTCGCGGGGGTGGTGGAGCTCTCAGCTGTCTTCGGGCACGAGGCGGGGAACACCCTCAATTGGTTGCCAGCCAATCGCAGGGCACACAACGACATACAACAGTCACTCACACACTCACACCTAGGGACAATTTGGAGTGGTCAATCTGCCTGTAATATATATATATATATATATACAGTAAAGTCTTGTTATATCGATATATCAATATATCGATAATCCCGGTTATATTGATACTATTTCTATGCACGCACGGAGAAAATTACATGCAAACAGGGTCGGATATATCGATAGTCCCGGTTATATCGATATTTTTTCGGACTCCCTTGAATATCGATATAACGAGACTTTACTGTGTGTGTATATATATATATATATATATATATATATATATATATATATATATATATATAGTGTTGGCTTTTCCTTTTTCAGGACGACTTTTCAGGACGACTTTGTTAGAGCCAGAGCATTAACATGTGCATAAATTATACAGCTGGGTCGTTTCTTTGACATTGTTTGTATCAGGAAAACAAAATAAAACAGTTTATGGCTTCACAAGGTCAGGTTTCTTTGGATAACACAATCTGAGTTGCATTTCCTTATCACTTCTGTGTGATAGCAATCTCTGGTTTTGTAGGTGCTCCCAAATCTCAGGGATTCGTGCATTAGTGTCTGTCCTCACTGAAGCATCATGAGTCAGATGCAGATATTTTCACTGCTCAAGAGGTCTTTGAAAAAAATCCCCTTCAAGTCAGAGATCTCTGTCCTTTGTTACTTACATTTACGTGACCTTGTTTGAAAAGTTCTTTCGGTCAATGGTTTTAGCCTTTTTTTCCCTTAGTGTATAATAACGGACAGTCAAGTGTATTGAGTGATTCAACACCAACCGAATCAGGTTTGCTTTTATTCTTCTTCAATGCTTCAATGCACTTATCCTTTCTCACCATCTCTGCAGTTTGGTGTTGATTTCCAGCGGTTGAAAACCCACTTTTCATTCTCAATGTACCAACAAAACAAGAAAGATCAAGCTGTGGATACTAAAATGAATTGCTGTTTGATGACATCAAGACTTAAAAAGCTGATTTTATCAGATGTATTTTTGAGATGATCTTCATATCCAAAGTGTGTGTTGCGTGGACCGTTCAGTGCAATTTGAAGGAAAGAAATGTGTTTGTGTTTTGAAACTACCATATTTTCCGGTGTACAAGGTGCACCCAAAAGCCTTAATTTTCTTCAAAAGATTACCCTGCGCCTTATATGCAGGTGCCCCTTATTTGTGAAGTAATATTGAGCCACCACAGCAGCCACTGACTCCATTTCCTCCTGTAGAAGAAGTCCACCATAGCGCCTTATAATGTGGTGTGCCTTATATTTGGAAAACTTTTATCTATTTATATATTATATTTTGAAAACCTTTTTCATTCATTGAAGGTGCGCCAGTGTGCCTTATAAAGTATGTGGAAAAAGTTTGAAAATACACCATTCATTGGGGGTGCACCTTATACTCCGGTGCGCCTTAAACTCCAAAAAAACACGCTATATGTTGATATAATGAGTACTATTGTGTTTGGTTCCAGATCACTGATAGTGTGGTGGTACACACGCTGGACTTGTGTGTGGAAACTGTGGTATCAGCTCCCACTCAGTGTTGGATTAATGGTCGTTTGTATGTGTCCGACGGTTGCCTTGCCTAGTTCAGGGTGTAGTCTGTCTTCCGCCGGAAGTCATCTATGATATGTTCCGGCGACCCTGTCCAGGATAACCTGTGTTGAAAATGGGTTATTTCTTGGAATAATAATAAATTCATTTTTTTAGTACCATGACAGAGGCTTTATTAAACAAAATATAAGCGTAAATAATCCTTCAGTGTCAATGGCTTCCACAGCATTGAGCTTGTAGGATTCCGTTTCCCATTATTTACAGACATGGAAAGGGGGTGGGAAGCCCGGTAGTTGAGTGGTTGGCACGCTGGCTTCACAGTGCAGAGGTCGTGAGTTCAAGAGCCGGTTCGACCTCCTGGTGTTGAGTTTACATGTTCTCCCCCGGCCCGCGCGGGTTTTCTCCGGGTTCTCCAGTTTCCTCCCACATTCTAAAAACATGCATGGTAGGCTGATTGAACATTCGACATTGTCTAGTGTGAGCGCTAATGATTTGTTTGTTGTTTGTTGTTGGCTGGGATAGGCTCCAGCACCTCCCGCCACCCAAATGAGGATAAAGCGGTCTGGAAAATGGATGGGTAGATGTAAAGGGGAAGTAGTCCTAGTTCAAAAACGTCACCTTCTATATTAGATGACATGAGAATAAGACCATAAATGTAATCGGAAGGAATTTAAATAGCTGACGTCAAATTGAAAATCCAACAGCCATCTGTAAACACAGGGCGCCGTGTCTATATATAAAAAAAAAAAAAGATTTTAGGTGTGACTTATGGTGGGGAAAAAAAATCTGGAAAAAACATTGACATACTGTATTAGTTTGACTGGATATGACATAGTTACAGGAAGCAAATATACTTTTTATTGTAATTGTTCTCTATCTGTGCACAATTATATCACATCACATCACCAGTGGCTCTTGTTTGGATGAAGTTATATTCTGAAGGGGACACACCATGCACGAGCTTCCCATCTGTCGCCACCGTGACATTGCTCCAAGGCTTGCTTTTCATATACATGCTTATATATCACCCTTCCACATTCTCCTCTTCTTTGCAATGTCACTGAGAACTGCTTTGCCCTGAGATGTGACCCGCTTGAGATTAAACTAGAATGTGGTGCAAGTAATTATTTTAAGTCTATTATTAAATCTTTGTGCAATATGTGACAACTTGAGTTCCATGTTGGAAATTGGCTTCTGTTACGCAACAAGTACATTGCTCCCGTTTGATGTTCCCTGATTGCCTACCGTCATCTGCATTGGTAACTAAAAGTATATATGATTTTTCTCATTTCCAGAAATAGCTCCCAATTTCCTTTATATACAGCATGTATGTAATATACACAGACATATAAAATATGTATTTCTTTTGTCACGTGTGAAACGAAAATCTCTCAAAATTTATTATAGGCATCTTTTGCATTCTCGCTATCACATTATGTAATCGCATGTCAGGGTAAAGTAATTTCTTGTCCAACAAAATACTGCCTGTCTTACTGCACCCTGATAGCAACATACAGAGATTGGTTATTTTGCTATGCATTGGAATTTATTACTGGTTCACAGAAAATGAGCAGGTGCTGCAATGTCCTAGCATCTCCAAAAAAAGACCAATGAAACTTGACCTTTGACCCTTGGCAGTCTAAAACAGCACCTAATGACTGTCATTATTATTGAATGCAGCACTAATGAACTTATCACGCCATTGCTTGGCTGCCAGCCCTGCACTGTTTAAATACTATTTACTAGGAGTAATGCAAAAGTGAAATGTCTACGGGCACAGTCACGCGAGGTAAAAAATGTGCTGTACTTGTGCCCGCTTGACATGGAAAGGCTTGCTTGTTTAGAAAAGCAGACAAGCAGAGCTTAGGTGGAACATGATGCGTTGGTTCGAAGATGAGCACACAAAGTTGACTTGTAGGTGTTATGTAATCAATGATAATTGATGAGTGCCGCCTTGCGTAACAGAAATGTGTCGAGTGAGTCAAATAAGCCGCACATTTGTGTAAAGTTGCAGTTGTGAGGTGATGACACTCATTCATTATTATTATTATGAGCAATTCATGTTCACCATTTAGGTAAAGACATTGACCACATAAATGCGTCACAATGTTGGCACCAACCAACCCTCCATATCATCATGGATTACAACAACTAACAAACACACAGAATTTAATGATACAAGAATAAAAAACAATAGAATTACTTGTATGGGGTACTATAGATTAGCACACCCAGCGGATGAAAAATAGCATTTGAGAAATAATAAATATTTTTATATATTATATAATATAATATATATATAATATGAAAAATATATATAATATATTTTTAAATAAATTATTGAGACAGTGGAGGTGAGCAGCCTAACGTTGTGGCATCTTCATTCCACTTTTGCAGTATTTAAATTGCCAGTTGATGTGCAGGATCCGCCCACTAACGTTGCCCAAAAAGAATGTGTGTGTGTTTTTGTTTTGTTTTGTTTTTTGTTTTGGTTCGTTTTTTTTTTTTTTTTTTTTTTTTTTTTGGGGGGGGGGGATGAAGGGGGGGATTAAGGGCAGCAGCGTATAAGAGGCAAGCAGGGATAGAAAGAAGTACAAGTGACACAAATAGCCCAAATAGCAAGTAGTCGTCAAGTAAGACTGCCAAATAATTTAGCAACCAAGGTATGCACAATTGAACCACAGCCACTTGTTTTAGTTCTGAACTCATGAGGTCAAGTTTCATTGGTCTTTTTTGGAGATGCTAGGACATTGCAGCACCTGCTCATTTTCTGTGAACCAGTAATTTCCAATGCATAGCAAAATAACCAATCACTGTATGGTTCTATCAGGGTGCAGTAAGACAGGCAGTACTTTGTTGGACAAGAAATTACTTTCCCCTGACATGTGATTACATAATGTGATAGCGAGAATGCAAAAGAAGCCTATAATAAATTTTGAGAGATTTTCATTTCACACGTGACAAAAGAAGTATGTAAATCACACACATTAATTTCCACTAAACTTAAATACATAGTCAATATTGCTTATTCTGTTTTCTTATTTAGCCAGCAGACATTTTATGTGATGTATCAGTTTTCCATCAGCAAACAATCCTCAACCTGGGAATTGAACAGATTTAAACAATTTGCACCCCATGGTCGATTCAAGCGCAGTCATCGCGGTGCATTCCGGACTTATCCAGTGACGAGCTCAATGAAATGATCATCGGTGCATTTCAATGTTGTAAGACGCTAAAAAAAAAAAAATCGCAGTGCTTAATTGATAGCTATTGACACGTAATGCACAGCGGCAGTCCTTTCCTGAAGCTGTGAGGATCAATTTATGTAATGTCAATAAAGGTTGTTCATCCCTTCCTCTCATATATCCTAATGAAGTTAATGAATTACAGTGGAACGGCCTGCATTTTTTAAATCTCGCGTAAGATGAAGTATGATACCGCTGATGGTAACAATTCAAAACCCAGCATCAAAAAACAAAAACAATTGATTTTGCCTGCACAGCTAAAAAAAACAGCCTGAGGGACAACTTACAAGTGGAGACAGAAAAGAACACATTGATTGATGCTTCGGTATAAGAAAGGCAGGGTCATGTGTAATCAAATATGTTTTCAAAATTATGAAAATAAGAAAAGCTTTACATTTTGAATGAAATACATGCATAAATATCAGACCACGATTTTGTCACCGGCACTTAAAGATTGCGGATATCTGGTTGTTCATACTGTTGTGTACACCGTAATAACAGACATTACTACAGTGGACAGTTTATCACATCACAGGTCATCGTTATTGGTGCAGGAAATGCATCTTATTAAGCTATGAGTCTAATCAGTTAGTGAGTGACATTGCGTTGTGTCTCAAGACGTCATGGAGCAGTTTATAGCAAAGTGCAATGTGGCAATTTCGATTCCCAAGTGTCCAAGTGAGTGAGAGGATAACTCCAGCTGTTCCTAGTTTGGGAAATAGATTCTTTGCCAGTGCTCAGCTGGTTTCACTGAATGATATCATCATGGTAATATCCGTGTCTCATCCTCACACGAGGAAGGAGAATGGAGCAGCCAGGAAACAACCAAATATGGAAGTAACTGGGATGTGCAAAAACTGTTTTGCCTTTTATTCCTTCGGGTGTTTTTTGAAGTTAGAATGGCGACGGCAAGGCGTGATTGATTAGATTTGGTTAGATGAGGCTTTATTTGTCTCACAGTGGAGAAATTCACTTTTCACAGCAGCAAAAACAAAATACACGAGCTGCTGTAAAGGCAACCACTCTCACGGCGCCATCTTGAAGTCAAAAACAAAAAAAAAATAACATGACACAACACAAAAGACATTGACAGTCATTCAATCTTAAGCACTTTCTGCACCCTCTTTTTGCATGAAGCATGCAGTTCTAGATTAAATCAAAGCCTCCTTTTCATCAGTGGATCAGGGGCATCACGGCGAAAGGCGCACGAATGCGCAAAGCTGTCTCATCCATTGACGAATAGAGACTGTCTCACATCTCCTGTCCCACGTTAATCCACTTCAATTCCAAGTCGCGACAGTTCCACATATGTATCGGCGCTCTGCGCTGACGCTCCTTTTTTCTCATTGCGGGCCCCTCAAGCCATGAATCCATCCAGCCGCATTAAGGAATGGCCTACCACAAATGCTCCCTTGCTTAATTTATGGTAAATATCCCTTGCTGAAGATTTTGCTCCAGTTGTCCTTTGTTGTCATTGTGCACAATGCAATGTCAGCGTTGCGTTGTCTGCTAAAATCCACGTGGCTCCTCTTTCTAAGCGCCTTTCAAAACATCTCAAGTACACTTTACAGTCAGACGACCGTGCGTCGTCACTATATCGTGACTGTAAAGTGTACTTGAAAGTTTTGAAAGGCGCTTAGAAAGAGGAGTGCACATGGCTTGTAGCAATTTGTTTGTAGCTTTTGCTGTATTGAATAAAACAAATGTTTCATTTGAAAAAAGTATATCTATTTTTTTTCTTGAAGAATTTGTCGGCCATCCGGGCCGAGACATTTTGAAAGTTGTATGCCCGGCGTAAAAGTTGTAAGTCCCGGGCCTCCGGGCAGACGTTATTTCAAACACTGACATTTTTATTATTTATATCCTCGACTGTCAATTTATATGAAATCAGAATAAACTGCTATATTGTAAATTTGTTCCTCCTCGTTTATGCATAATCACGGCATGAATGAAACTGCCTCAGTCGGCAATCTGCTCCCCCCAGCAGCATATTGATCGTCCTCCGCTGTGCAGAGAGAACAAACCGGAACTCTTATTTCATGTTGATTATCCAATTCGACCACACATGCTGACTAAATAATACACCTTCCTCCATTGGCTGTGATACACATTTGACAACATGGGTGTTATCTTTCCCTTCCGGTTGGTTATTTTGCCACCTTGGTTGACAACCCTCTTCAGCTGTTACAAACGTGTGCTGGGTAATTGGATTCGAACCGCAAAGAGCAGCAGGCCGTAAATGTGGGGTTTTCGGGGGGGGGGGGGGGGGGGGGGGGGGGTGTAAATCCTCCACAGCTTCCCTGTATTTTTATGATGCAAACTATGAACTGCATGAGAGGACAATCACAGTTGATCTAATAAACACTCAAAAAGTCACATTTCCCCCCTCCCCGTTATGTCAGTCATTGAGGGGGATGTAGGGGAACCCACAGTTGTGCATTCACATGAACTCAGGCAAAAACAAATAGGTGTGCGGCAAGGGACTTGCAACAAGCGGCACCGATGTTCCAATCTGACATTCAACGGAAGAATTGGGAGCTTGGGACGTTGGAGCCAGATAGGGTCATTCAATCTGTGCACACAACCTCAAAAACTCTTATGTCTTACGGTCGAGCTACATAAGTGTTAATGCATTATTTGTAGTTTTGTAGTTTTCCTTTTCTTTTCAGTGTTGTATTAGCTCAGTGTCACTGACACCAAGAAAAACGCTCCACCCAGACAATTTCCTCGAGGTCACAAAGCCCTCCCCCGCCCCCGTGACCGGAGTTGACAAAGACCGAATAGTGCTGTCTCAGAAATTTAGGACTGATAACTCACAACAATTTACACTCCCTACAAGAAGGAAATTATGTGTGTAGCTGTGTTTTAAGATAAACTTTGGCTAATGTCACACGCAGAGTAGCTGTATCAAGTCGACTCCTGTTTTTATCATTTTAAAGCGCTCGCTGATATCACTAAGGACAACGCAGTAGACTATTTTACATTGCTTTCCCCTTTGAAATCCATCCACATCTCAGAACTGCCAGGACATATGTTTTTATTTTAGCATAAAAAATAACCCTCAGAAAAGCTGTTTTTGTAAGTGGTGTATTGTGCAGCTTTACTGAATAAATCTTACTCGTAGTAACTTTGGTGAATTAAAAACTGAGGCATGTCACGTAAATCACTCGCGTGTGTCTGTTCCTCCTCTTGCAAGCAAAATGAATCCATATGTCCGTCAACCATAACGTACTCCTTTTATTTGAGGCAAAATTCAAAACAGCTAAGCAATAAAGTTGGACATTGTTTTCATTCCAACACTTATTATTATCCATTCATTCATCTGTTATCCAGACTGCTTTATCCTCATTAGGATCAGAATCAGAATCAGAATAAGATTAATCTTTAGTGGCCATGTATGTAGACCAAACAAGGAATTTGTCTCCGGTAGAACACGCTGCACTCGTATCATCATAAAAAACATTGCGAAGAGGCGCTGCAGAGTTATATTTGCTTTACTGTTTAGAGCAGAGGTCCCCAACTCCCGGGCTGCGGACCGGTACCGGTCTGTGGGTCATTTGGTAAAGCCGCACAGAAAGAATAAATAATTTACATAAAATGAAAAATGAAAAATTACCAGATTACATCCGTCTATGACTTACTCTTGACACATGTCAAAATGCTTGTCTAGGTCACGTGATCCATACCGCTAAAATTAGCCCACCGTAAGATATCAAAATGAGTAAAAACAAACGTCTTTGGAAAGTTTCTTTATCCGCCGGTCCGTGAAAATATTGTCTGACATTAAACCGGTCCGTGACGCGAAAAAGGTTGGGAACCACTGGGTTGGAGAGTTAAGGGCTTGTGGGAAGATGCTGTTTTTTGTGGTGCCTGAGGGGAGTAGCTGGAAAAGATGGAGGGCAGGGTGCGGATAGTCCAGTAGGATTTTCCGTGCCCATGTCTTGGTTCTTGCAGGGTGCAAGTCCTTGAGAGTGGGTAGGGCGGTGCCAATGATTTTTTTTCCGCTGTCCGAACTGTCCTTTGAAGTTGGATGTTGTCAATTTTTGTGGCGGCTCAACCAAACCGTGATGGAAGAACACAGGATTGTTTCGGTGACAGCTGTGTAGAAATGTCGTACATGTCGTAAATGTTGAAATGTGTAGGAATGCGGGGGTGCTGGAGCCTATTATTATTATTATTATTATTATTATTATTATTATTATTGTTATTGTTGTTGTTGTTGTTACTGTTGTTGTTGTTATTTATATATTTGTTATGTATATTTATATTTTATGTAAATTGCTTCATTGACATGCACGAATATGCCAATGTTTTTCCCCTTCCCTAAGAAGATCCTCATCTAGAAATGCAGGCAGAACGTATTTCCCCAGCCTTTGTACGACCGTCTGACTGCATGTAGGCCAGACAGAGTTAAATGTTTGCCAATGTTGATTGTAAAAAAATGGCATCTCTGAAAGGGAGCCATGACTTTAATTACTTACTTGTTTTGTTTTGTGTAGGAGATTCTTTCTGCTTCGCTGTGGAGCCCATGCCAATTGCAGTAATGCACAAAATCAGTTTTTTTCCACTCCGCCGGACCAGTGCCTTGCTCAAAATGGTCCTTCTGAGATCTCATACTGATGTGGAACCTCTACCTCTATTACTTTCCATAATCCTTCTTTTAAAGTCAGCCAATACACACATATTTTCCGCTGGCTTCCACTCCTGCTTCTCCACACACGCTGAGATTGGATTGGATTGGATTGGATTGGATATGCCTTTATTAGTCTCACAGTGGAGAAATTTACATTTCACAGCAGCAAAGTGATGAAAGGAATGAAAGGAGAAAAACAAAATACATGAGCTGCTGGAAAGGCAGCCACTCTCGCGGCGATCAACAATATCAAGAGAAAGCTTTTTACCAAGGCCCAACAACAAAATGTAATTCAAAGTAATCACTTATCTGTGATAGATTAATTAATAGTACCGCCTCCTCTTTTCTGGGAAACTAACTGCTCTAGTCACACAGTAGGGAAGAACTTTTCACCCTTCCCTGTGTACTGTTTCATCAGTGACTGATAAAGTGGTCTCGGGGGCGATCCACTTTGCTTGATCACTCATGAAAAAAAAAGCATCTCGTGGTGCCACCTTTATCTTGGAATGATAATTGAGACCCTTTAAGTTCAATATATTTTTTGCCTGATGCAATGCAATGAATCACGCAACTTAAATGCATAACTGAGACCAAAGTGTGACGGGAGTATTCAGTAATGTTTCCTACATGGTTGAAAACAGCTCTCATGATGACAATGGAGTGTGTTGATTGGAAGAATGTACAACATCAAAGCTTAGAGATGCATAATATATCCCCCAGTTATATTCACACAATATTCTATTTCCAACCATTACATAGGTTTCTGGGACAAAAAAGAAGGAAAATGTCTCTTTTCAGACACCTGCCGAGGTTCCCAGGACATTTACGTACCATATTTGTACCAATGTGTTTTCGACGAATGGCCTCTTAAAACTGTTTTTATATGTAAGGCACACCCCATTATAAGGCGTATCTTAGAATAGAAGCTGTATTAGTTGCTGCAATTGTATTATGCATCCACTATATAGAGCTATGCAATACAATACGGATTTTTTTCATAATAGAGCTTTCACAACAGCTGTTGTGAGAGCTGCAGCTGTTACAAAACATTTTGCAGAACATAGACAAAACTTGCTTATCCAATAATATTTCATCCCCCTACTTACAAATTACCATCATTACCTTGGTGGTAATTTGTCTCTTTTGAAATGGTTTTAAACTCGCACTCCCCAAACAATTGGAATTAACATATGTCAACCCCCACCCATATGAATTTGCCCTCATTACAAAATGAGATTTTCAATCAACCAATCAAAGTAGAAGATAATCAAAATCATAGCAGTTTAGCGTGGCATTGCCGGAATGCGTTATGTACCACCAGCAACATTGCAAACATCCACACTTGACTGAATAAGACAAGGCTAATTCGTAAAAATGGGAAAAGCAGCCTGTTAAACCAACCATTGCTGTTTTGTAGTATGTGAGAGTACTTGATAGAGGCGGGAACATTTAATCTGTTTGCTGAATTTAGCACTAGCGTGCGGTGTAATGCATAATTTGGATGCGGCAAAGTCAGGGTCAGGTTGTTTGGTACCTCTTGTCATAGCTGACACCGTCTAAGGGAGATGGAATACTTAATTGCTCTCTCTACGACCCTTTCCCATCCACTTTTGTGGTCTGTCAAAAAAAATGTTCTGTTTTTTTTGTCTAAAATTTCAATTAGTACAATTTTTTTGTATCCACAGCATTGTAGAGGGAAGGACAGCCCAATTTTACATTTGGCTAAAATCTCATTTACTATCATTAAATAAGTATCCAAATGCATCAGGTTAGATTGCAATCATAATTGAAAAATTTACATAAGTCCAAATAAATTACTGTTGCAAAAAATATTTGCTTTTGGTTGGAAAAAATAAAAATAAAAAATAATAATAATAATAAAACAGCATTTTACTGCACAATAGCACCTTGATATGATATGCTCCAGTTTTTTTTCTTTTCACAATACTACAGCTGGAAACACCCCACCCCCAAAAAGACAGACTTTGACAATGTGTTGCATTATTATCGCATGTACCTGTTGACACTGATGACAACACCGCACTCAGCTGTCAACTATCAACTCTTCATCAACGATGCCCTCTCATCGCGGCACGACTGAGCCATGATAATACAGCCGCTTAAAGCCTCCGGATGCTGGAATACAGTCCCCGGGTTCATGGTGAGGCTTTTAATGGCACAACGAGAAGTGCTGCCAGCGAGCTCATGAGATCCGGCAGACAGATGTGCAGCAGACACATTTGCAATGGCACCTTGAGGATTGGTGTTCTGTCGCTGAATGGGTTCACATAACGGAGACACTTCAGGGAAAGACGAACGTTTATTAAACATGAAAATCTGTGTTATTCAGCCTCTAACTCATAGTGCGTGACAAACAATACAATACATATTGATTTATATAGCGCTCGAACACTAGCTGAAGCTGTAACAACTGTCATATACTGGAAATAAAGCAGTCACAATAACAGTAGAAAGCACTAGGGAGTAAAACTAAAATCAGGTCTCAACCATGCTGAGTCAAATGACAAAGACTACAAGTGAGTTATGAGGCGCGTTTTAAGGGCGGTTTGCCGAATGTTCAGTGGCTGGTCATTCCAGAGAGTGCAACCAGCAACGAAAAAGGCTTGATTCCCTCTGAGTCTCCGTTTAGTTTTTCGCACATCTAATAATGTCTCTTCAGCAGACCTGAGGCCCTGGGAAGTTGTGCAGGTGTGGATGAGATCAGAGGAGTATAGAGGAGTGAGGCCATTAAAAGATTTGAAAACAAGGAATAAGATCTTGAAAATAACTCTAAAATGTATAGTGAGCCAGTGAGGGGATGCCAGAGCAGGAGTTATGTGCTCCTTCTTACGGGTACCAGTCAAGAGGCGAGCAGCAGCATCCTGGACCAGCTGGAGACGCTTCATGGAGGATTGGCTGACTATAATGTAAAGCACATTACAGTATTCGAGCCAAGATGGAATGAGTAATCGAGACATATATTTGACCATGTCTTTTCTGATATAATTATCGTATTGACAACAATGTTTCGTTCAACTGCTGAATAGGCTCATCCCTTGTTAACGCCTTACTCTTCTCAATGGAGCGGGAGAACAGCTCTCAGTCTTATTGATCTCTCAGAGCTGTGCTGTACACTTTTTCCTGTATCTTGAAATAAATCTAATAGTATTGTCCAAGACAAGTAGTTTGACTCAATAAATGATTTAGTCCACACCGTCTGCATGGTTTCTTGCACTTGAAATCGATCGGAATGATTTACGATTAGGCATAGGCCAGTATTCAATTCTGACTGTATGATAACTTTGAACAAAACTATTGCTCTTATAATATTAAAATTACAGTTTTAAACTCCTCATAAAAATAACAATTAATTAAAAAAGCATACAGATATTCTATTTGTAACTAATTAACCGCTAGACGTGCAAAAATATGTCCACTCCAGTGGCAAGATTTTGTCATTTTCACTCAAATTCCCGGACCCAAAGAATATTGAGTCTCAGGACTACTTAAACTTTGTATGCAGCATAAGAATTCTTATACTCTCTTCTTACATCAGAACAATGAGTTAAGTTCTAAATCATATGGGTCTGGAGTTATATGAGCTTGAAATGAGGGCGACATTGGCCACAATAATACAATGTAATACATACAGTACTGTACATATTGGTTTATATAGCGCTTTAACAGCTGAAGCTGTAACAAAGCTATCATGGAAAAAAAGGAAATGTTTCCCCCTCATTGACGGGAAAACCATTGCCAGAGGTCTGAGCAGCGCTTTATCGGCCCTCCTCGCAAGAAAAACCAAAACCCAAACAAATTTGGGAATGGCGCTGACTGAGTTAAGCAAATGTAGAATATTTGGTCGAGAAACATATGTCATGTTAAAATAAATGTTTTAGTAGAGATCTTCATATTCAACATTGAGGGGTACTTTGGCGACGCTACCAAGGCTACCATGGATTCTTTCTTTCCATCAGGGGGGGTTAAACATATGTAACCTGGATATCTGGCATGCCAAAAACACACATGTAGAACATACAAATTGATCTTCGGTTCTGTATTTATTATCATACTGCACTTGACTTTATAACATTCAACATTAAACATTCGACTGGAATGAAGGAATTAAATTACAGTTTTTCACACATGCCTAGTCACTTGCCAACAGCCATACCAATACAACAATCAAATTATCTTATTGTGTTTTGGTTACTCTTTGTAAAATGAATACAATGTAAGAGTGAGGAAGTGAAGTACTTTCACGGGTCTTGGACATTTAATGATGTGTACAATGATTTACAGGCTCAGTGTGTGTTTACATGCGTTTCTTTCTTTGCTGCATATCATTATCACAGTTTTAGACATGTCCTGGGGAGCTACAAGGGAGAACCCTCTGGAGAAGTCTGAAAAGAAGCTACTTAACAAATGTGTTGGCTGCCTTTCAGCAGCACATCATAACAAACATTTGGTAGCTAATCATGAATTAAAAAGCAAGTCTTACAATAAAACGGATGCCAGTACAAGTGTATTTGAGCTAAAATGCAAACGACCGCACAAGGATGAATAAAGGTGACACTCTTACGGTACTTGGCTGTGAACCAGCGACCCAGAACACTATGAATAGCTGATCGTAACTTCACTTACAATTGAGCGTCAAACAAAAAAGGCCACATTATTAAAATCAAAAGGAAATTCATTTACAGTGAGAGTTCAAAGTTTGGACTTTGTTTTTATTTTTATCAAGCCGCCAACCAAATGTCATCGTTTAAAAACAGTTGAATACTGCAATATTTTCAATCAATTTTAATGAGGCGCAGCTTCATCAGCAAGGACAGTTTTGACTGAAATGAAAGCATTACCAAGTGAACGGTGCATAACCAGAGTAGATTACGTTCCAAAAGAAAATTAAAAATCTTGTAAAGACCTCATTAAAATGTTCTCCAAATCGCGTCGGATATCTAGTAACGGTAATAACAACAACAGCAATAATAATCATTCCTCTTTTCTGAGCGCCCAGAAGGTTGCCTGAGGTAGGAATAACAAGCAAAGCGAGGTTTTACATAATTAATATGCTGTAATCTGTGCTGGAGCTAATAAATTGGACATAGTTTGCTACAGTCAATTTAACTTTAAAACCGAGGCCAACCCAGCTAGTTCTCAAATACGACTCATTCAATCAATGCGTTTCACCAATGGTAAACGTGCCAACAATCAGAGGATTGACCAAGAGTTCGCTGTCATGGTGCTACGCAAAAGGGCATCCAATACAATTAAGCTTCATTTATATCGCCCTCACAATTGCCTTAGCTGTAATAAAGCGCAACTGAAAATTGAACATGCTACGTCAAGGCAATCAAAATATGCATCCGCACATAAGATGCATCTGATTACAAGGCTCACTGTCGGCGTTTGAAAACAATGAATGCTTTTAGCTACACCTCATAATACAGAAAATGGTAATTCTAACATAAAAACTTATTTCACATTGACCAAATAGCCTATGTGGGTTTGTTTAACCTTTGCAAAAGCATGCACAAAACCAACATCATTATCTGTAATGTGCTATTTGCCCAGGGGCAATCAATGCTTCATTTTAGAGGAGTCCTTTTGAGGCAAAAATGACTCAGAGGAGAAGAATCGCCAAGTCCCTGGTGGTGATGGCCACACGGCGAGAAAAGTGCCTCCACATTGTCTCACAATTGAACATTCGGTACAACATTTTTCAAACACATAGGCCTTCCCTTAACTTTAAGACTGGATATTTCTCAATACAAAAGGGTGTATTGCATACACAACTATTATTTATTTTGTTGGACGATAAGAGTCTTTCCACTTAGTGCCATTGAAAGACAAAAACATTGCTGTCTGCAGTGAAGCGCAAAGGATGCTAAACATTACCACATTCACATGAAGATTTGAAAAACTGAATAATGACCTCATGTCTAAGAAAAAGAAGTGAGCGGTGTGGAGTGGGAATAAATGAAGCTCTCTGCTACTTAGTCCAGAAAAGTAAACAAATGCCCATGGCCGCTGAACAATGGAACATAATGTCAGTCTTTTATGGATTACTAATAAGCATGGTTTTCGTTTCACACCTTACGCCACAGGTGTCAAAGTCAAGGCCTGGGGGCCGAATCTGGCCTGCTACATAATTGTATTCAGCCCGTGAAAGCAAATCCAATATGTCAAGTGATATGATGGTTGATAAAGTCCGAACCAAAATTTCAAATTGTCCCACGTAAACCAAAATAGCAGTCATTGTTTTTGACTTATATTCATTAATTTGTTGTGTGCTGTAGATGTAATCTATGCAAGGGATTAAATATTCTAATGGTTTCCCAAAATTTATAACAACCACGAAAGAAAACCGTAACTACAATGTGGCCCGCAACAAAAAATGAATTTGACACCCTTGTCTTATATATTTTGGTACTTGCGCTCTAGTACCGTATTTTCCGGAGTAGAAGGCACCGTAGTATAACGTGCTCTGCAACAAATATTGTATTTTCAAACTTTTTCCATATGAAAGGAGCACCGGACGAGAAGGCTCACCTTCAATGAATGGAAATGTTTCCAAATATAATATAGAAATATATAAAAAGGTTTACCAGGTTTACCCCCGAAAGAATATTTTGTGGCCCGCCTTGATATGAAAGATTAATGTTAGTGCGGCCCGCATGATTGATATGAATGAAACTAGTGTGTGGAGCTGAACAAGTAGGCAAGAGAAGCCATGTTTTATCTGTGCTTTTCTTGTGGAAATCCTGATGCAGCCCAGCCTCACCCAGACTCTGCCTCCGGGTAAATTGAGTTTGAGACCCCTGGTGTAGAAGGAATGTCAGCTGCTAATGGGGACCACAGGAAAAGTGATGGTCTCCTGTACTGTTTATATTCTACTCTGTAATTCTTTCCCAAATAGCGGCGTCAGCAAAAAGTTCTTTCAGGGTCTACAGAGGTACGCCATCTGCCTTTCCTAAGGTCAAGTGCAACAACAACACACGTCTCTCTTTTGGACACATGTTCAGTTTTGTACACAGACGCATGTGAAGCGCACAAATGTACTGCTCGTGTTTGAAAAGAAGCGTGTGGCGAGATTTCCCATGATCGTCGCTGACAAGGTGAAATAAATTATGTGTTGCCCCCAAGTGGAAGGTGACAAATCTGCCTTGACAGAATGTTAGGGAGACAAGTCCACAAATAAAACTAACATGTTGACCTTGAGGCTAGAGGCAGGTTTGGCAAATCCAATTCAGCTGAAGTGGAGCGACGTGCAAAGATTAATAGTTTAAAACAATACAGGCGTCCGAAACATCGAGAGGATTTATCAGTTTAACGGCTGCTGTTTCTTTCAGAGTGAATGTTCAAAAAAGGATGAGAGCCAACAAATAACCAACATGCCGGAAAATCATCAACTCATCCCTTTTTTAGTGTGCACACGTCTCAGAATAAAAAAAGCTTTACTGACAGGAACGTTTCTCAAATGTTCTCTGGTGTATTACTCACCAGACCGAAATCAAACCTTTTCTAGGCTCAATATGGCAGTTTTATTAAAGTAGAAAACAAGCTTCAATTTAATATGCAAGGGGATTTGGGGGAAAAAAACAAGTGTTTACAAGAGAAGAAATGAACGTGTTTGTATATTTGGAAAGAAACCGTTGTATGCAAGTTTTTGGATTGTAGTTTCAAGGCTCCCTCCTCTGCTCACAAATCTGTCAAAATATTGTCGAAATGTGTACATGCACACACTTGACATGCAAAATGTGTCAAATCCTGCATTGCTTGTTTTGTTCACTTCTTCATAGTCTAGTCATTCCACTCCGGTGGGGGTGGAGGAGCTGTTTGGCAAATATGCTTTTGGCAGACTGATCTGTAAAACATAATCAGACTGTGAAGTTGGCACTTGTTAGTGTTTCCCAAAGCACGCCTGACCACATTCTGTATTCTGTCACGGATAGTTTGTGTATGCCTCTCACAATAAATAAGTGGAAATTCAGGATATCGCTGTTGTAATAGTCCCAAGCATTATTTTGGGAAAGCTTAAATTCCATGTGGGTAATCCCATTTTCACTCCAAAGCAAACGCAAGATTGAGTTGAAAATGGATTTCAGGAATGTTATGGTTCTGAACCAACGCGTTTAAGTACAATTTCCATCTTAACTGGTGGCATTGGTGTCACCAACTTGATCTTTTTCTCCTTTGAAACCCAAGCCCTGCTTTGAAAAGTCACACCGAAACGCTAAACTTATTTTGAACCCCTAATTTGCAAGCAGAATGTTTTATTCAAACCCTAATTTGAAACCTTAACCTTCGTTAGAAAACCTGAACCCTTCCTCTAGTATTTCATTTGAAACCTTACGCTCAACTCTCATCTTACTTTGTAACCTTAATTCTATTTGAATGCCCTACTTTGAAACCACTACTGGAAAACCTAAAATAAACCCCCAACCCTTTATTTATTATTCAAATGTATTTGGGAATTGAAAAGTGTAATGTGGAGCGCCATTCCAAAATTTGTTCAGGTTTTTATTTTTCTTGCTTAGGAACTTAGGAACTAACTCTTTATCTAATGAAAGAAGAGAGTTTGGAATTTGAAAGTTGCAATTTGAGTGAAAAATGACAAAAACCCTGGCATATTTGGGGGCAGGGATGCAGGGAATGAGTTAAGTATTCACTAATTGTACCCCTCTGAATTGTAAATGGATTGTAATACAATGAAATGAAGCTCAATCCAATGGAAATGATAAAAAAAATACAACTTTTTGTCATGATTTGATTCGTACAATTCTCTACTATCCTTCTTTTGGTCTTTTTTTGATGTTTTTGTCACAGACATGGAGGCTGCAAATAAAATGAAAAGAATATTGAGCTGATATTTTCCTCCTGTGATGAAATACATCCGTTTGAAACAATAATTGATATTGATGCTTGCTGCAGGAAGTCGCTGTAAATCAAAGCTCGACATCCTCTGGTTCAGTGATTGCATGTTGTTGAGGTTTTACGGGTGAATAAGAGCTTGTCGTCGTTAATGATATCATGTTGCAGTGCTCTCACGTCAGGTCAATATTATTAACAGGATTGTTTAAAATATGGATTATGATGCTTGCAATCCATATTTTATTAGAAATTAGAATCACTGCTTTACTAGTGGAGCAATTTCAAAGGCAGCTAGGTTTTTATGAATTCATCCGGTTTATAATGATAAACTGGAATATGCTCTCGTTTCCACAGGATTGGGGCTCATTCAGGTAACCTGGCAAATATCATGGCCTAAATTCATCAAGTGTGTCCAAAGACACGCTTGTCATGCCCCACTAATCTGTATTGGAGTCCTTGCATCATTACTCATGTGCACCACTCCCAAATGTATTGTGGCTTGTTGAGTTCCTTTGAAACAAAAGAGGTATTCTCACACTAATAGTCTGAGGTTAATTAAATCACCTCTTTGTCAAGCCTCGGGTGCTAATCTGTTCTTATTGGACTGGTTTGCGTTAAAACAGGGCGAGGGTGCACCCCGCGAACACTGAATCACAGACGGCTTCCTGCCTTCGATTACGATTTAGCAAACTATTTTCAACTCGTTGTTGACAGGGATCATTACTATTAAGTAGATGCACATATTCAGAAACCTTGGGAGGTGGTGTATCTCCACATGCATTGTTGTAAGGACGGCGTTTCAACTGAAAGGCAGGGAAATGGGAAGTGGGTTAAAAAAAAGTTGACTGTGTAACACAACATGATTTGCTTTGTGGAAAGAGGCGCCGGGGTGTCCTGAGGGAATCGAGTGTATGGGTGGGGGGTGGGCTATTTGTTTTCTTCAGTGTGTTTCTGCCCAATATGCAGCATACAGAGGCCAAGTTTGTGAGAAGGCGTGAACAAATGACAGTTAGGTTTCAAGTCAGAAGCTGACTGACAAGCTCACACAGAGAAGGAACGGTTGTCAAACTGACAACACACCCAAGAAACAGAGTAGCACGGGATGCTTCTCTCCACGGTTGATGAAGACTGACATCTCATTTGTTTTACTGTGATTTGTAACAATACCATCACGGAGGGTGGGGTGTTCGTAGGTTTCCCCCAGTCACCCATCTAAGACGTTTCCATCCATTTTAGTCAGTGATATGAAGCAAATGCACCAGAAAAGCTCCAAGACAAAAATGCACATCATACTTGAGTCTTCTGCATTACTGCAAAAACTGTTCAATACTTTACTCCTGTCTTGTGGTTCAATAAAATCACCACAAGAACACATTGCAATGTCCCTCAGAGCAGTTCTATCCCATTGCAAACTACAAACACTCATACACATGACGGTTAAACTAGAGTGTTTTTTTTGTTCAACAGGCCTTGTACTATATCTGTATTTTTTTTTCAACGATATCCTTGATGGGTCAGGAATTGCAGTCTGATGACAGCGCAAAATAACCTGCTCACATGACATAAACGCACGCACATGTCACAATGAGACCTTTTCATAAATCCGTGAACAAAATTTCCACTGTCCCAAATATTATCTAGCTCTTTTGACTGCTTTGGTGATTGTTATTACATGCACATTCGATGTGTTGAGCTTGTATCTTTGCAAAATGGCTTACAGCATTTTTTCTTGTATGTGTTCTTGGTGATTATGTTTTTGGTAGACTCATGTCTACCAAAAACTTAATCACAAATCAACTGTCTGTTTTTTATGCTGCTTGAATTTAGTGTGTCCTGGGAACTGTTTGAATAAATCAACTGAGGAGAATCGAAAGCATTGTTCAGCTGAAATGGAAAAATAAATCACTTGACCATATAACATTGAATGGATGTACTCCTTCTCTTGGACTAGAAACATTTCTGTTTATTTGGTTTTTGTTCAAATGACTAGTTCCAGTTAACACTTTCCAGAATACTTGGAAAGCAACCAAATTGGAAGGACTGTGTGTGTGCGTATGTGATGTTTTCAAATGCAGAGAGAACTTCATAGGCATGTTTGTATGTTTTAGCAACCAGAAAAGTTCAAGATTTTTTGTCGACATCAAAACATAATGTGTAAAAATACACAGACAAACGTGCACGTGCACACGCACATGCACACGCACCATCTACACATACACATGCTTTGATGAAAGTGAGCGAGCAAGCGATTGAGTGGGTGAGTGCTCTGTAATCGAGTCTCCTCTGCCTTTGTGGTAATTGTACTATCACTTTCAAGTGAGAGACATGTATTTATTTATATATTTTTCAAAAATGTGCATGGAACTCAGGCTGAGTGGTGCATTACAGCTGCAACTGTTTCTTTCGTCATTCGTCTTGACTTTTGGGAGGTGGGAGGACTTCAGGTGGTATAGGAAAAACTCTGGTGACCAAGTTGCTATTGGTGATGAACATGATTATTAAGCATCACATTTTGTTGTGATTATGCTGGAATTAGCCCTCATATGGTTTGGCTGTATACCATGTTTCGCGCAGTACCAGATGTTTAGAAGAGACTTAATGTCAGCTTGTGGGAGTAGTTATTTTCTCCAATTTTAGTCTACCCACTGCCCCCAATCTTCCCCGTGACCTCCATAGGGAGAATTGCACTAATTAGTTCCATTCACGTAAAATGAGGTCAGATGCTTAAAAAAACCAATGGCGGTATACAAAGCATTGTCTTTTTACATACTGGATAATACCACCACTTTTCATTGATCCACCCTTCCTTGTCGAAAATTAAAATTCATGTTTTGTCAGATTGTTTTATTTTTCATATTTGGTGTTTTCACTCTTCTTATCATAACACCCACAAGCATGTTATTGTTCCAATCAAGTGAGTAAAAATCTGTTAATTTATTACTATTGATATTTTCTCAAAGGGAAATTGCAACTCATTTGTCAGAACAGTAAAAGTTGGCCATACCAAACTTCTGAGGCCATTTTACGAGCAGTTGGCTGACAACCTGAAGATTTCTGTCGTCCGACAAAAGACTGCACAGCAAAGAATGCAAGACCTTAACTCTGTCTTTTTCTGTGTTAGGCGATAAACAAACTACTCGTTGCTACTCATTGACCTTGAGGTGTTGCCATTTGTGTTTTGGGGAACCACGTTCATGTGGTCATGCAAGTACAGTCGGCCTAATTTAATCACATCCTTGGTCAAACTGTCTGTGATGCTGATTTAAAACATCGATTTTGTTAACGTGTGTAATTTTCAACGAGTACGAACCATTGTTTCTCCATACTGATTATCCTACTAAGGGTCGAAAGGAGCTACATCCTATCTCATCTCAAAAATCAGACAGTAACCTGGTCTGGTCCCTTGTGAATCACAAGGCACATATTGAGACCATTCAAACTCTGATTTACCTGAGCAATGTGTGTGAACTGAATCCCCCCCTACCTCAACCAAAGGCAGGCGGATGAATAATTGCACCATCAGTGACTCCGAAATGATGAATTGCTTTCTATGAAAAAGTAAATGATAATTGTCATTATGTCGTTTTTTTTTTTTTTTTTGCCCAGTCTCCAGCTGGAGAGTGGGCGTTGCCTCCTGAGCCGCACCTGATACTGATCATCCTCTTTACCTAACCACCTTTAAAAGCAATGCCATACCGACAGCTGGCTGTCACATAATTAAACCTTGCTAACGACTGTATTCATTTTCTAAACCTTCCGGACATTTTCCTCAAGGCTTTCCACCATATAATTTCACAGTCTTTTTCGTCTGTTTCCTTGTTGTGTATTTTTCATACATTGGATTCTCTGTTTTTTTTTTCATTTCAAGTCATCAGAACTCCTCGAATTTGTCTTGTCCAAAAACCAAACATGGAACCTTGTTGCTTTTGAAATTACTATGTGATGTCCAGTTATTAAAGGATCACTCAATAGCCTTTAAATATATAAATAACTATTCTTGCACTTTTGTTAAACTCAAAAAAAGCAATGCTCATTATTGCTTAATTCTTACAAGTCGATAACAGAGCTGCTTTTTTTCTTAGAAAAATGCATCCCCCTTTCAAATGCAATGCAAACATTCATGCACACTTGAAGTTTGATTCCTGTTATAGTTTATATAGTTTAATAGTTTATATAGTTTAATAGTTTCTCCCCCTCTGTACTGACCTTGTGGGGCAGCCAGTGGCTTCTTCAAGGGGCCTTGTTTATCATTCCATACACACACACACTCAAGGCTAGTTCTACCCTGTCATCAGTTCTGAACCGGCTTCTCTTGCTCTCTCGCCATCTTCATCACTCTCTTCATTCCCAAATGCTCCCATCAGGTGTTGTACAAACAAGCCACTCAGATTAAACTGCATATTTATTGGCAGCACTATCATCATTAAGAGCCCATAATCCCCGAGTACCTATTTCTTTTTATGATAAGCATTTGGTTTGCCTCGTTACATTGCTGCTGTGTTTTCTTGGCATCCTGCATGAATATGCAGATGCATTTTTTATGTGTGTGATCATCAGGTGGTGATGCTCTGTGGTTAGCTTTAATTATGTCTACCAGGAACAATGCACTTCATAGCCCAGCTTGACTCTGTTATCGTATTTTAGCATTTCAATTTGTAACGAAAAGGGCACTTGTGCTATGGCTGTGAATAATTGAGTTCTGGTGATGAACGATGAGTGACATTAAAATTTCAGATTACTGGTCAACTCAAATGCATTGATGGAGCACTTCAAAACAACCACTGCTTCTATATAAAGTGAGAGAATAGTTCAAACAACAGCAAACAATAAGTCGCGAACAAAGGCAATAAAACATTCAGAAACAGTAGCGTTCAGTGGGAGGTCATTCTGAAGAGAGTGATCAACAACGGAAAATGCTTGATCCCCTCTGAGCCTCTACCTAGTTCTTGGTACCTCAAATAGTCGCTGGTCTGCTGACCAGAGGTATCATGCAGGTGCATAGGAGCATAGGATCTCAGAGAGGTAAGGTGGGAGGAGGCCATTTCAACATTTAAAAATAAATAATAGGATCTTAAAACTAACTCCATAATGTAAAGGATGCCAACTTTGGAGTTATGTGCTCCTCTTACAAGTACCAGTCAAAAGGTGAGCAGCAGGATCCTGGACCACCTGGAAACACTTAATGGATGATTGGGTGACTCCAAAAAAGTACATAACAGTAAGCCACCCGGGACGTGACAAAGGCATGAATTACTGTTTCAAACTGCTCTTGAGAAAAAAAGAGGCTTTGCTCTCGCTAGCTACCTAAGATGAAAGAAGCTGAATTTAACGTCAAAATGTATTTATGTATATTGTGGCTTCATGTAATGGGTTAGATCAGTGGTCCCTCACCTTTTTTGAGCCACGGACCGGTTTAATGTCAGACAATATTTTCACGGACTGGCGGATAAATACACCAAAATAAAATGATACGACAGGCATGGAAACGGTTTTTTCCTTCTTTTAAATATAATAATAAATGTGAATCCATGGTGTATTTTTATACAACTTTATTAGCAGAGTCCTGGTCACATCGCACCAACAACAACATATGTAACATTGTCTCTGCCCCTTAAAGGACAACCGATGTCTCCAACAAGTTTTGTCCATAATTTGTAAAATGGCTTCAAATGACTTCTACTGAGTGTATTTTACAAAGATTCCACCGCTTATAGCTGTATTTTACATTTTAAGACTCACGCTGAATATTCAGGAAGTCTTGTTTTTGAGTTGGGGACGAGTCCGTACGTGACGTCACTAAAGGACCGCCCCTGACCTTAAAAAAGACGCATTGTAGCGGTCCTTCCATCATGTCAATGTATTTTGCTCTACTTGTTTGGTCTGGGGACCTCGTGTTGCACCCAAAAGCCGCCAGAAGGCCAGAACATTCAGAAACAGTAAAACTAAAAATATAGTCACACGCTAAGTCAAAAGCCAAAGTTGAGTTTTAAGATGTGTTTTCAAGATGGGAAGAGACATGGCTTGCCAAACGTTCAGTGGGAGGTCATTCTGAAGAGAGTGATCAACAACGGAAAATGCTTGATCCCCTCTGAGGCTAGGAAGTAGCGCTCGACCTCTTTGAAAAGCAAAGACAGCTGCTTGTGCATCAGCTGGGGGACTGAAGGCTCGGGCTCAGTCTCTTCCGAAAACTCCGCTAATGTTTGAAACATGTCAAGTACTCTCGTTGTACTAAGTTCATCCTGTCTACTTGATATCTAATTTGAAGCAGATTCTTTACTTACAGACAGTGTAGGTGTTTCGGCGACTACTTCCGCCTTCGTCCTACACCTACACTGTCTGTAAGTAAAGAATCTGCTTTAAATTAGATGTCAAATACACCGCTATTGTAATTTTCCCCTGAAGTGCCAAATTGAGTTCATTGAGCAGGTTGAATATGTCGCAGAAGTAAGCCAGCTTTGCGACCCATTCCTCGTCACGGAAATGCGCTGCAAGCGGTGACTTTTCATTTTTCAAAATAAAACATCGTTCGGACTCAGATAATAAATAAAACGGAAATCATGTAAATTCTTTATTCTTTCTGCACGGCCCGGTACCATATGACCCACGGACCGGTACCGGTCCGCGGCCCGGGGGTTGGGGACCCCTGTGTTAGATGACTTACGGTGGTTTCTACGAACCATAATGTTTCAACAAAACACTTGTAATGCATTACTCGCAATACAGCCAGCAAAAGACAAATACCCGGAATAAAAGTTACCACACAACCAATGTCAGTGAAACGATTTGGAGGCATCACAGCAGTAAGCGAATCAAACGGCAATTGGATATGCCACAGATAACAACAAAACAATAGAGAAATGTTTCTTGATTTACAAAATGACATTGACGAGGAAGCTGTTTCTGTCGGGATGGTCTCTCTATTGGGTTCACCATCGGCTCGATCATTTTATAGACTCTGTTTATTCCCCTGGTACGAACAATCTGGATTATTTTTTTGTTTGTTTGGAAATTGTGAAGACTGAATGTAGGTTTGCAGGCTTCTTTCCATCAAGGTGATCCTGTTGGACATTTGCCATTGTGTTTTTTACGTCGCTTTTTAAGCCTTTAAATTCCATTTGAACAGTTAAAATGGCACAAAGTGCACCTGTTGTTTTGTAACTGGAGGCTTGGACCCAATTAAACAATGCTTGCAAGCTTTAAGATGTACACTGACAAAAAGCTTATGTACTACTATACATTTCAATGACTGACAACTTCATTCAACACCATTTTTTTGTTTGCTAACTGACATCAGAAAAACGTTTTATAGCATCTAAAATACCCAAAACACACAGGCTGATATTTTTAGTCAAATGAAAAACACCAATAAAAATGACTTAAAGTGTCCAAAAACTACTTCAAAATGAAACCGGAAATGGCCAGTTTTAAAAGACACACCATATTGGTGTGTTTTAAAACTGGCCATGGTCTTGCCTTGCTCGAGAATCAAAACAATGGCTTCAGATTAGGAGGGTCTTGTTACTCATCCAGTTATGAATATGATTGAAATAGTTCTGAAGAGGAAAGCCTAAATGTTTGCAATTGAATAAAGAAGTAATTCCGTGTCATTTTGAGTCATCTGGAATGAAATGTAGCGTCCCAGAAAATGCACAAGATGGCGCCCAAGCTCCGTTGGAAATGGGCTGATTTGTCTGCTGGGAATTTGTGTCAGCTCGTATCAAATAGTAGTCTTGGTGCAACACACAACGATTCACCATCATGTTATTTATGTGTTTTCCTTCTAATTTCACCATCAGCACGGATCAACACGAAGTTTTCAGACCAAAGAAAGTCAAGTATTGCACTGTAAAACCCAACAAGTTGAAAGTACTCAAAATTTATATGGCAACTGATTACGTCAAAATTTTTAAGTACAGTTAACTCAAAATGTTTGAGTAGAGTTAACTCAAAATGTTTGAGTACAGTTAACTCAAAATGTTCAAGTAGTTTACTCAAAATGATAATCTAAATGCAATGCATACATTAAACCAAACAAGAGGAGGTGTGCATCAGCCCACCTGGGGAGACATCTCACAATAATGCCATCTTCTATCACAACAGAAATGCTGTCGGGGTTAAACAAGATGGCACCAGTGAGGTTGTCAGTTGTTACGGAGAGAAGTGCGACAGGAGTGTTTTCAATGTCTGGATCCTCTTCCCACTGCAAAATACACACAAACGTACACATACATAATAAAGTAAAAGGTTATAGCATATATTGTGGCCATAGATAGACATTTGTGTTAAGTCAGGTAATGCATACATTGCATGTCTTGAAGAACTCGGAGTCATCTTCGTCCGAGTATCCAGGGATGTAGAACACAGTTTGCATCTCCAGTCCATGTTAGGCCTGCAATTACATTAAACATTTTTCAAGAATGAGTACGTGTTTGAATAAGCAAAGTAAAGTTGGTGTGATTCTAGTGGGTCCAAATTAAAGACAGTTACGGATTATTATAGCTCAAATCCAAGCATATCCTTCGTAATAGTTTGGAACCTCCGCACTATCCCTATTGCAATTTAACAACTGCATCACTGTAATGATTAATGAACATCAGTTGTTGGTAAGAGCAGAGGAGAATGTGAGACTTGAGATTGTTTTAAAGAAAGAACAATCAATGAAGTCTCAACTAATGGTGTAAAATACTCCAATATATGTTAAAAAGGTAAAATTCTGTTCAATATAAAAAATACCTACATGTAGTATGATATTCATCAGGTAATTAAGAATATAGCACAGGGGGCTGAAAGGTTGAAGAGAAAAAAACATGACAATGAATGTAATCCTTTAATTTAATAAAACACAATTATCCATGTTAACTTTTTAAGTTTAATAAATCAAATGTACCAGATTAAATGATGCAATCAAACCAGTCAGTTGTTTGCAGTTTGATGACTTGGCCTCCAGCAGCTCTCTCGGTATCCTTAAAATGCCAAAAATACATTTTAAAAAAAGTTCATGTTTAATTTACACATGCATAACAATTTAAACTGCATCAATTGTACATATTCCAATCGACTGTACATTTTTTGGCTATCATTATATTTACTTAGTGCATTCTTAAAACTGCAGCACTACCGCTGCACGTGTATAGATATCTTAAGCCTATAGCTTGTGCTGGACACTGACACGCGGTCCTGTCGTTTGCAAACAAAGTTAACTCAAAGCATTAACCTGCTGGGCGTTGCAGCCACGGCGTGGAGGATTTCGTGTGACCCTTTTATATAAACCTTAATTTTACACCCATTTGACGATTACTGTCGGACCTTCGCGGACACAAACATAACCTGCAACAGATATTACTCGGCCACCGCCCAACTAAACCTGTGCGGTACTATTCTCTAAATAACACTTCTGTGTCTTTCAACAGACAAGAGACGTTTAAGAAAAATTCATACATATATCGCCACAGCGCTTAACATAGAAGTCCCGGGCTCAAGACAACGCAGCTGAAAGAGTGGATGAGAAGGCCTCAGTCGCAAGCACGAACACGGACTAGCATCTTTGCTAACTTGTGAAAGGCGGCAAGTTCCACAAACTGACTTTCCAATTTTGCCGTCGACACAACAAAATATCCCTTTTCTGTGCACCGACTACAGCATTGATACACTGGGTCCTCGTAATATTAAATAATGTTGTTTGTCTTCTCACCTGAATTCGTGGGTCTCTGCACGCTTCAGCCGTCGAGAAGTAAAAATGGCCCCGGTGAGACCGCGCCCGGTGAGACCACGCCTGCGGTGACGTCATCACGCAGCGTTCTGCCGTTTACTCAAAATATATAAGTATACGACAGCCATGAACTCAAAAGTATTGATTTACTGCAAATTAAAAACGCATGACTATTCAGAAAACTCAAAACGTTTAAGTTTTTGAAACAAAAAATCGGCTTTTGAGTTGACTGACCTCAATGACTTTGTGTCAGTAGTACTGTTCGGGTTTACAGTGTGTACGGTAAAATGCATTGTGTGTCTCTTTCTCGGTCAGTACCAATGCCTACCATGACGTCATGGTATTTATCGTCACCAACTCAAAAACAAGACTTCCTAAATATTCAATGCGAGTCTTAAAATGTAAAATATAGCTATATGCGGTGGAATCTTTGTTAAATAGGCTCGGTAGAAGTCATTTGAAGTGATTTTACAAATTATGGACACAACTTGTTCGGAGGCGTCGGTTGTCCTTTAATTCTCATATAAGCACAGATGAGTTCTGCAAGGCGCTTAATTATTGATGCCTAATGGCAAATCAGGAGAGGCCAGCCTGGGCCAAGCGAGCCAAAGTGGATCCAGGCCGTTCTGGAACCTGAAATACAAAAGCAGCTATACTGTCATTTGGGCTCAATCAATGGAAAGCAGTTCACAGTATATTTCATTCTGTCTTGTTATTTGGGGTTCATTGTTGATTTTTATTATCAAATTTCAGAGTAGAGTATTAGGAATAACATAAACAACTGAATGATTCCCTTAGGATTGCACTGCTGTCATCATAATTTGCATGGTCAACTGTGAGCAGAAGCTTTTATCATGATACAACACCATCATCCTATTCTGTCCTACGTGTACTCAGCGTTTTGTTGTCTGCTATTGTAAAAGGTCATTGTGTCATGATGAAAACAGCTCAGCGGTGTAAGTCATCGGTTTCTGCATCCATCCAGGCTCCGTAACTCTTCCAAAGCCACAAATAGCTTCTTTGCTTCATGCTTTTTTTATGCCTGCAAACCACATATTCATCTCCTCCTACATGTCAACTTCAAGTAGGCTTAGAGCAGGCCTGGGGAATGTGGTGTATAGCGACAACAGATACTTGAGTGGGGGAACACAAAAGGCAGCATGGGTAGATTTTTCAATGAGCCTTTCACCTTTTGCATTCACAACTGCGTTTCATCTTCCCCTTCATTCATCTTGGATACGTAGAGCTACAAAGAGCTGAGGCATATAAATAATGCACTTCACACCACTGGACCCCTTTAACAATAAATATGGGCTCTCTTGTACATCTCGTTGATAATACATGAGTGCCTTTTAGCTGTTCTTTATACGTACACTATATTACAAAGGACAGTGATAGCTGGCCTTCTGTCATAATTTGTTCTTGATGTTCAGACAGTTTGATCATATTGTCTGCTTTCATTTCAACTACTCTTTTATATTTTTTAGATTGCACCCATCGTCAATGCACTGTGTGTTCACATTAAATAACACACACACACCCCTCCCCACATCTCTTGTAGAATAGCAATGTCAACAGCACTTTAATATATTCAGCAGTGTAGGAGGGATTGCCACGCAATGACTTGCAGAGTTCAAATCAATCAGACTGCCAGTTGCTCAGCTGACAGCTTTATTGTGGGACGAGAACAGTGTTTCAGATTTGCTTCGATAACGATGACAGAAACAAGTCAGAGGAAATTTAGGCTTGCCATGGCGGTGGGTGAGGAGGTGGAGGCAGTGGCTTGTGCAAAAAGCCTAGATTGTAGCAGACCTTTTCACATCTTTCTTGTGAAAATTATTTTTATTCTTCAAATAAGATTTCAGTGGCATCACTCGGTCTTTTCTGAACTCCTTTTGTCATGCTATTGTTCTGTTGAATATTGTGGCCCGGCTGGGTTTTTATTTTTGATGGGAGGTTACCCCATTGGTTTAAGACCACATGGTGCGGAAAAAAAAGGCATGCTCAAATGGCATCATACTGACTGCTACTTGTTGGATTGTTTCATATTTGTAGCCTCAAAGTTGTTTGCTGCATTTAATTTAGTCTATTTTTTTAACTTTAGTCATTTTTTTTTTCCATGCGCCACATTGTAGTTACAGTTTTCACTGTAGGGGCCGTTATGAATGTGGAGAAGCCATTAGAATGTGGAGAAGCCATTACAATATTCAATCCCCTCCACATATTAAAGGACAACCGACGTTCCCGGACACGTTGTGTCCATAATTTGTAAAATGGCTTCAAATGACTTCTACTGGGCGTATTTTAATAAGATTCCACAGCATATAGCTATATTTTACGTTTTAAGACTCGCGCTGAACATTCAGGAAGTCTTGTTTTTGAGTTGGTGACGAGTCCGTACGTGACGTCAGAAAAGGACCGCCTCCTCACCGTAAAAAACGCATTGTAGCGTCTTTCCATCACGTCAATGTATTTTGCTGTACTGTTTTTTTAAACCATGTCTTACACCCAAAAGCCGCCAGCCGACGGAGGCAAACTCCATGGAAGGAATGTATCAGCCTGTGGAAACGGGCTGATTCATTCCTCACCGGAGCTGGTTGCCATTTTTCTGCCTCTTTTTGGGTGAGAAATTCCCCCCCGCCCGTTTGCCTCAAAATGGCCCAAATAAATTCTTTAATAGATTGCAAACATGTATGCTTTGCTCATCAGGACTATTTGAATCATATTCATAACTGGATGTTCATAACTGGATGTAGAAAGAAAGCATATTCTCCGAATCTGAAGCCATCTTTTTGATTCACAAGCAATGCGTCTTGGCGTAACGTCACGAAATGGGGGCGGGACTTTCTGAAAATGCCCAATTCGCAGCTAAATTTTTTGCAGATTTTGGACACTTTAAGACATTTTTATTGGTGTTTTGCATTTGACTAAAAATGTCATACTGCATGTTTTGAGTATTTTAGATGCTATAAAGCGTTTTTCTGGTGTCAGTAAAAAACAAAAAAGTGACGTTGGTTGTCCTTTAAATATAGAGCGCACAACAATTGAATGAGTAACGAGTTTTCAAATTTTAAGTAAAAAATAAAGACTTTGTGGTTGAGATGGGACAATTTGCAATTTTGGTTCGGACTTTAGCAAGCATCATGGAATTTCACAAGTTTGATTTGCTTTCGCGGGTCGAATAAAATGATGTGGCTGGTCAGATTTGGCCCCCGGGCCTTGACTTTGACACCTGTGGTTTAGGGCAATCCGAAGGATCTCTTTACATGACAATGCTTTTTATGCATTGTTAGGCATCCGTCATCAAATTTAATTTAAGAATTTGATTAATTGTCAATCCTTCCATCTATTTTCAATTGCGCTTGTCCTCATGGGGCTCACAGAAGAGCTGGAGCCTATCCCAGCCGCATTCGGCGTGGTACACATTGAATTGGTTTCCAGCCAATCGCAGGCTTCACATAGACACACATTCACACTCACAATCATACTTGGGCACAATTGTGCTCCTTTAACCTTCCATGCATGTTTTATGGAATGTAGGAGAAAACCAGAGTAACGAGAAAAAAAAAGCATACAGGCTCGGAAGAACATATAAACTCCACACAGGAATGCTGGAGTTGGAATTGAATCCTACAACTCTAATGTGAGGAGGATATGCGAAGCAGTTGACTAAAGTCGTAAATTGTCGATTGTCAAGCTAAACCAGGATACATCACCCGCTCGTTGCGAAAAGCAATGTCCTTCCTCAAGCTTAGCCTTGTTGATTTGGGTTTTTTGAAGAGTAGCCAGCGAGCGCAGCCCCCGCTGGCTGGCATTCATTGTTCTGCAATGTTGGTGTGTTTGTGTTTACTTTGGCAGGCTGCTCATTGCTGCGGGCTGATGGGACCTGACAGACTCCATTTGTAGGAGGGCTCACTGTTTGTCTTCATCAGCGACTGCGCTCGAAAGATGAGAATGGAAGTAATGCTTAATTAGGAACTTAACATCCTGCAATCTTATAGCCTTGCTGAGCCTTGTATTTGTTCAGAAACACATCAAGACAAATGAGCTGAATGCAAAAACAAAGTCATTCTTTATGTTTTCCTTTAATTAGTCTTTTATTCCCATGATTAACATCTTATATTCTGTTCTATTACAATTCTAGTAATGGTTGTTTTTTTCAATCAGTCATATATTTAGCTATCTGCATTATACAGCTGCACAGGCCAAGACAAATGTGACATGGAATGGTTTTCTAATGGCATCATCCATCCATCCATTTTCTGGCCTGCTTGTGCTCACAAGGGCTGCGGGCTTGCCTGCACAGATGCACAGTCTTTGGGTAGTTGGTGGGGATACCCTCAATTGGTTGCATGTCAATCGCAGGGCACACATAGACAAACGCTCACAATCACACCTCGGGGCAATTTTGCGTTTACAATCAACCTCGGATGCATGTTTTGGAATGTGGGAGGAAAGTCCAATACCCATTGAAAACCCACACAGGCATAGGGAAAACCTCCAAACTCCACACATGATGGCTTGAACCCTGCACCTCTGCACTATATAAAGTGGAAATGCTATCCAGTCTGGAGAGAAAATATACACCTTTCTGTGGTATTGCCCTTTCTAGAAGCAATGAGAGAACACATGATGGCTAGAATTGAGGATTGAGGATTGTCTGTGTGCCACAGTGGATGTTTTAGTGGACTGTGTCCACTAAAACTGGTTGTACCCTCCCTCTCATCCGAAGGCAGTTAGGAGATGCTCCAGCTCACGGAATGATGACAAACGGTGTTGAAAAGGAATGAGCGAAGTTAATAATTAATGCAATTTTTGTATTTCGATGAGAAGGTTTCTTCAGCCGTCATCCATACTTTTTTTTTTGAAGGTGTCGGACGTTTCGCCTCCTATCCAAGAGGCTTCGTCAGCGAACTAAAGTCTTACTGGTCGTATCGGCCCCATTTATATATCCCTAATGTCCAGACATGGCGGTGTACATTTGCACCTAAAAGCTAGCAACCACTCATTTGACGACAATGAAGTTATAATCTTAGCGAAAGAACATAGATGGTTTGAAAGGGGAGTAAAAGAAGCGATTCTCATAAAACAACAAAATCATTCATTAAACCGGTCTGGTGGGGTGAGGTTCAATTTGGATAGTTCATACAATAGCCTGCTTAGGCAAAACAGGTTAGGCAACATTCGGAATGCTGATGAGGTGATACCGGAGGGAAGGGGGCAAACAGGCCAGTCGTTAGTCAGGAACGTAGGAACAATCAGTGGGGCCACAGGAAGTGGTCCTCTGCTCGCCCCAACCTGAGAGTAGGGACCTATCATAGCTGTGTCCGGCGCCGCCATGTCTGGACATTAGGGATATATAAATGGGGCCGATACGACCAGTAAGACTTTAGTTCGCTGACGAAGCCTCTTGTATAGGAGGCGAAACGTCCGACACCTTCCAAAAAAAAAAGTACAGATGACGGCTGAAGAAACCTTCTCATCGATGAACCACTCCTGTACGACTAAGAGCAGACGAATTTGTGTCTTTATTTTTTATTTTTTGTAAATGTTCCAGTATAAAGATGGCACATAATAAAATTATATTCACTGTAGTCTAGTAAGACTCTTTCTAAATTCATCGTGTTTGTGGCTGCCATCACATAATATGACACTTCATTCATATTTTAATTTCTTCTATTTCCATCTTCCAACATACTTCAGATTGTTGCGTTCAGATCTACATCGATGAGCCTGGTCATTCAACCCGTGTAGCCTCGTTAACACCATAAGGATGTTAACATTCTTTCATTGACATTTACCATCGCCCGAGCATGTCTGCTGGCTGCGTGTGTTGTTCATGTCTGGACACACACTTGAAAGCCTATCAGCACAGTGGGTATCATCGTTTCTCTGCGAAGGTCACGACCCGCACATTTCATGGGGGCTAATCAGAAAAAGAAGGCTGCTTGAGGCAGCTACCACCCCCTTCCCACTGAGAGCCTCTGAATGTGAAACTTTTCCATTAAAATATCTGCTGTTGTGTTTGTCAGCTCTGCCGGGTGAACCCTCGCTGCTCGGGTTCAAGTGATTTTACAGGCACAACTTGATGTAAATTGCTCTCGGTTCCAAGACAAACACAGGTAATGAGCTCCATCCAGCAGAAAGCAGGGAACTGGTCGCTCTCTCGCCACTGCTGCACTTTGCTTTTGTGAGGGCTTTCAATGGATGCCAAAGTTAACGATCTGTTCACATGATAAGGAATCCTTCAGTTAATTCACCTCAAGGTGTCTGTCAGGTCTATGATTGCATAGGCAAGGCGAGACGGTGAAAGCAAAGTGGGGGAAAAAAATACAGTAAAGTCTCGTTATATTGATATTCTCGGGAGTTAGAAAAAATGTCGATATAACCGTACTGTCGATATATCCGTCCTGCGCCGAACTGCATTAACAAAAGCCGCCAAAAGAGGGCATCCAAGCGTAAGAATAGAAAGCTGCAGCATAAGAAGCATAAGAAACGGAGCTGGCCATGAGCTTGCCATTTTGTGCCTCTTTTTTTTGAGACTTTACTGTATATATACATACAGTAAAGTCTTGTTATATCGATATCGTTTATATTGATAATACTGCTTATTACCTCACTATTTTCATTTCCCGTGCACATTTCTAGTCTTTTTATGTATAATTAGTTCCGTTTAGTACGATTCGTAGAAATAGTATCGTAATAAGCGGTACTATCGATATAACCGATATCGATATAACGAGACTTTACTGTATGTATATATACAGTAAAGTCTCAAAAAAAAGAGGCACAAAATGGCAAGCTCATGGCCAGCTCCGTTTCTTATGCTTCTTATGCTGCAGCTTTCTATTCTTACGCTTGGATGCCCTCTTTTGGCGGCTTTTGTTAATGCAGTTCGGCGCAGGACGGATATATCGACAGTACGGTTATATCGACATTTTTTCTAACTCCCGAGAATATCGATATAACGAGACTTTACTGTATATACAGTAAAGTCTCGTTATATCGATTATGCTTATTATTGCTGCTTATTACGATACTATTTCTATGAACGCAAGGAGAACATTTACATGCCGCAGGATCGGATATATCGATAGTCCGGTTATATCGATATTTTTTCTGACTCCCGAGAATATTGATATAACGAGACTTTTCTGTATATATTTTTTCTTTTTTCCACTTTGCTTTCACTGTCTCGCCTTGCCTATAATAATAATAAATAATAATTATAATAAAAGCATCCATATGGGTGGTTAATATTCAATTTGTTCTTGAGTTTATTCAGCCTCAGTTGATGAAAGCAATCGTGTTCAAAATAACATCAATTTACGAGTACGAAGTGCATGTGCTACTTTGGCAACATTTTCAAGTTGATCGCCGCTCTTATTTACCAAACCACCAGTGGCAGATCTGAGTTATTAGATACAGATATTGATTGTAATCATGACAAATAGACATCAACCATGAATGGCTGTCAATACTTTTGAAGAAGGTTAAATTGTGCATGAACAGTATAATTTGATCAATCTGCACAGAAGCGAAACACATTTCAAAGATATTGAATCAGAAGACCGATGCTCTCATCGGATCTAAGACTAATAGGCTGGTCTTGCACTTGAACTACAGCTGTTGAATGTGTAATAAACCTGCATTAGTTACCACTTATGACCAGCGGGACCTTTCAGAAGACGATTCACCTCATCATGTATCTACTTCTAAAGACCTAATTGAATGATTCCTTGTTCAGGCTTCACCAGCTCTCATATTCTTGTGAAGCCATTAAAGTTGTATTTTTCATAATTGAGACACGCACTTCCTCATCAAATGAGGCAGTGAAAACTTGCATTAATCAAGTGCTTAATGTATTGTTATAGCACAGCACCACGATCATCCAGAATAAAATGGCTTTAACCAACAAATTAATGTATACGACTTCCTATTAAAACCATGGCAGGTCAATTTGTATGGCAGTCGTACAGCCAACAGTTTTGTGAAGCGATGCCTGTAAATTCCTAGTAGTCGAGTGGTTAGCACACCGGCTTCACAGTGCAGAGGTCGCCGGTTCCCGTCCCGGTCCGGCCTCCCTGTGTGGAGTTTGCATGTTCTCCCCGGACCCGCGTGGGTTTTCTCCGGGTCCTCCGGTTTCCTCCCACACTCCAAAAACATGCATGGCAGGCAGATTGACCACTCCAAATTGTCCCTAGGTGTGAGTGTGAGAGTGACTGTTGTTTGTCTTTGTGTGCCCTGCGATTGACTGGCAACCAATTCAGGGTGTCCCCCGCCTCGTGCCCGAAGACAGCTGAGATAGGCTCCAGCAACCCCCGCGACCCTAATGAGGAATAAGCGGTACGGAAAATGAGATGAGATGAGAGATGTTTTATTTGTGTTAACTCATTCACTGCCCGACAATGTGCAAAAATGTGCCAACCATTGCCAGGGTTTTTGTTACTTTCACTCAAATTGCAGAACCCACAGAATATTGACTTTTAGGAATACATCAACATTCAATACAGCCTAGGAATCCTTAGACTCTCTTCTTTCATCAGAAAAAAATACTTAATTTCTAAGCTATATGGGTCTGGAGTTATCTGAGCTTGAAATGGGGGCGGATGTACAAAATGCTGCCACCTCGTATGAGGAAAAAACATTGCCAGAGGTCTGACTAGCGTTTTATCACCCCCCCCCCCCCAAGAAAAACCAAAAATCTGAAATTTGGGAATGTCACGCCACGTCCTGCTTTTCAATTCCCGAATAATGAATGAGTTAATGGAACAATAGATAATAATAATAATAATAATAATAATAATAATAATAATAATAATAATAATAATAATAATAATAATAATACATTAGAGCATAAATTGGCAAATTTTTCATTGCATAATTACATAGTTTCCTTAGATGTTTTTATTTATTTACGCATGTATTTATTTTTTCATAATATTTTTTTATATATTTTTAACGCTGATCCTAAAACAACAACAACAACAAAATGGATGGATTGTGTCAATCAACTTGTGCAAGCGACTTGCCCTGGTGACCCCTTACCGGACATTATAAAAGTTACGACATAAACAACTTATTTGTTGTGATGCTTGAGCGTGTGGGAATGGACAGCCGTAATGAACAAGGCATTTTTAGTCTTTAATTAAATGCTGTGAGAACAATAAAACACGTTAAAACACACTTTAAAATTAGCAAAAAAATGCACTTTTTGCTTTGTTGCTGTCTAAACGCGATGTTATAGTTTCAGCCACCAACCCCGCCCCTTCAAAAAAAGGCAGTGTGGCAAACATTGCTATCCTCATGCCCCACTCCTCTGTTTTGATTTTTAGTGCCTCTTACCAAAAGTCCCACAAAGCACACGAGGCTATTCAGAGTCAAGGAATGAGACGATCTCTTCCATGATGTCATGTCATCAATGTGGCTCGCAAATGCTGTATCCTTCTGCTTGCAAAATTAACGTCATCGCAGTGCATATTTGCAAAGAAAACATCCATATCTGTTGATGATATGTTGAATTCACAAACAATGTAGACCCGTAAAAATATTCAATAATTGTTTTTGGGTGGAAGATGTTAATTCTTTAAGCATTAACTGCTGATTTACTGTTCTCAAAATATCAGGAAAGAAATAAACAAAACCAGTTTGTACACAAAATCTCAAATGTGAGCCAATTCAAATCTGTCTTCTTATGGTTTGGATCAGAAGGACAAAGTACAGTTCCAAATGTATCTGGCTTTTCATTAACGACCCTCAAGCCATGATGATATTAACTCGCTGTGTAATACATTTGTGTACACGTGAAGTATTATTTATCTTGCGTCCTTGAAACACCTCTGAATGTGATTCGAACACAGCTGAGACATCTTTTTCCCTACCTTCTCTATATATCTTTGACATGCTCCCAGGCCTTTTTGGCACTTTCGGACACATTCACTCAGGTCGCTTTTTGTGTGTTAGAGCAGACGAGGGGTGTGTGTGTGTGTGTGTGTGTGTGTGTGTGTGTGTGTGTGTGTGTGTGTGTGTGTGTGTGTGTGTGTGTGTGTGTGTGTGTGTGTGTGTGTCAGTGACGTGCGGTGACGTTCATAGCTGGTGAGGCACTGACGTCATCACAGTCAGATTTACAAACATGAACTCGACAGAGTAGCTTATTCACCATTTGATTGGCAACAGTTAACATGTTTTGTTTAAAATGTCATGTCAGCATTTTTTATATAAACTGTAGCATACAAAAAAAAATTTAAAAAATGTGATTATCGTATTACCTTTACTTATAAATGAAGTCCATGCGCTGCTCCTTTTGAAGAAAGGCATCGATAACTTCTTTGTAGAAGCCTTCCTTATCTTTCTTCAGTTTTAAAAGTCTCTCTATTTCTTTCAATTTAGATATGTAATCCTCCATTCTGAAAATAAAGCCAAGCAACATGAAAAAATGACTGGATGGTTGTACTTAACTCGCTAACTGTTGACTGTAGCTTGCTCTCACTAATTCTATTATTCTGCAGGCGAGGAGGCGCAAAAAGAATCTGTAATCACCAGCACCCCCTGTCATGAGGCAGGAGAACTGTGTGCCTCACCTATGCACACAGTTTTGATAAAAATAAAATAAAATAAACACTATAGTACAGCGTTTATAATGTAAAGTGACTACATTATATACACCAGCTAAAATGTAGAAATTTAGTTCATATACTAAAAGTGTTTGAACACTTTAATAGTGATATGCAGAGGGACAGCAATGCAGTCTCAATGCAGAGCAAGCCAGCACGGTTAGCATAGTCAGTGCACATTCCATGGTGAGTCTCAGCCGGCTGCTGCCTCAACGCTCGTCTCTACTTAGTATTTGAACGGTAAATGTGAAAATTCAGCGATTTTGAAAACAAATCCAAGAATGGTGAAGTTAAATGGAAAAGTCGATGAAAATGTTTCTTCAGCCGTCATCTGTACTTCTTTGAAGGTGTCGGACATTTTGCTTCTTATCCAAGAAACTTCGTCAGCAAACTAATGTCTTACTGGTAGTTTAGGCCCTATATATATCCCTACTGTCCAGACATGGTGGTGCCGGACTAAATGGAAAAGAACTTAAAAATACAAATCACTAAATAAATATAACTGTTTCATTAATTTTTTTCATTTGATATTTCCATGATGACAGGTGAGGCACTGCCTCCCCTGACTGCAAGTCACCGATGTGTGTATATCTGTAGTGGGGGTTGTGTTTGTGTCAGACCATATCAATTGTTACACCAGAAGCAGCTTGTGTACTCTGCTTCAGTATACACACATGTGCATGATCGCACACACTGGTATTTAATGTGCAAGACTGCCAGACACTTAAAAAAAAATGCAACGCTTAGCCTGTGTCCGAGACGACAGGAAGTTCACATGTTTTCACCGAGCAGTGTGCATCCTGTTATGTCTGATTCACCGACACAATGATTCAACGTCCTTTTTCCTCTACGAAACACAAAGCGATTAGGCTTTCAAGTGTTTTGTGTTCTAAGAACCTCTTTCGTCACATTTGTCGCCTTTCCAGTATTCCCTGCCTTTGTGGTGATTTTCAACGGTTTTGATCGTCACAAGATGTCAGCCTCACGCTATCTGTCTGTGTGCTGCTTGAAAGGTTCCATCATTCATCTGTCTGCAACACCATGACATACACCGCCTCGCTGCATATAAAGCAGACAGTCAGTGGATATTTTAAGATGGCCGCGTTTATTTGCAAATCAATTTTGTGGTGGTTATTGTGTGCTTAGTGTCTCGTCTAGACTCTGACAGACAATGCCAAAAAAAGTCAGACTTGTGACTTCTCAATTCTGTAAAGCAACAATATTAAGAAACATACATATACAAGAAGGATATGCCGTGGTGGAATTTTCCATGCAAGGCTCACATGGATCATGTGAGACCTTGCCGCTTCTGCTTTGTGCTGCAATATTCTTTTCCTTTCGGCTTTTACCTTCAAGAGGTCGCCACAGCAAATCAGTGTCTTCCATCTTCAGAGGCGATATGCGCGTTAAATGCCAAAAAAGTCAAGCGAAGGAATGATCAGCGTGGAAGGAACTATCAGAGTGCCAACCCACAGATTTGCCATCACCCAGGCCAATTTGTTTCACTGCTTGCTAGCCCCTCTGCCCTTAGACACCTACTCAGTGCCTCAGTTCTGTGGACCAGACATTATTAGAGATACCAAGAACATAACAGGGGCTCAGAGGGGACTATACTTTTCCATTGCTGGTCCCTTTATTTGGAATGACCTTTGACTGAACTTTCGACAAACCCTCTCACCGCCAATCTTTAAAACTGTTCTCAAAACTCTTTTGTATTCTTTGGCTTTTGACTCATGACGCATGACTCAGACTTGATCCTAGATTTACTGCCTTTGTGGTTTTTATTGTTTATTGTTGAATATTGTTGAATACAGTTGCTCCATGTACAGGTCCTTGTATATAGCAGTGCTCAATAAATGCAGTTGATTAGAGTTTTGCATATCTTTATAAACTCACTGACCCTTATCAGTTTCTTCCTCTACCACGTCAAAGAGGGTAAACGTCTCACTGTGTCCGTTTGAACGGAATCAAAGGAACTGCCCTGTTTCCCGGCGAATCAAGCCAGCTGTGTTTAATGGCCAAAAATGGCACGAAACATTTGTATTTCACCCTGTCAAGCTGCACTTATTTTCAAAACTAACCAAACCCGAGTCTATCCAGTTTCTGCGCTGATGTAGTACCGTATTTTCACGACCATAAGGCGCATATAAACGTCTCAGATTTTTATCAAAATGTGCGGTGCGCCCTGTAGTGCGGACGTGTTAGACGAGGGGGTGTGCGGGCATGGTTTGTGTATAAACGAACAGGTATGTGCTGTATGTAGAACATTGCTGTTTTAACAACCCTGAAAATGGCAATGAGACATGATTATGAAGCTCAGTTTATTTAAACTGAAGGCTATCAACTACGCCGAGGAACATGGGAATGGAGCCGCCGTGACATAATACACGGACATAAGGCAAGGTTGCCGGAGTTGGAGGAAAGCTTCAAGCAATCGATCGGCGAGCTAAGAGCGAGCGGAAGGAGCGTTTCGACAGTCACCGTCCCACTCAGAGCAGTAACGCTAGCGGAGGAAATGAAAATTGAACATTTCCAAGGAGGTCTGTTTTGGTGCTGGCGTTTTATGAAACTGTGCGATTTTTCCATGCGGACCGGGACTACTGTAGCGACGGCCGGCGAATTATGCTGAAAAGCTGGAGAAAAGGCTGCCATGCTAACTGAGAGAAACTCCCGGCGATTGTGATTTTTTAAAAGAAAGACTTTGCCTAAACAGACATTTCCAGCAGGCGTCATTCTTAAGGCAAACAAAAAGGGCTGGATGTTACGCCACAGTTTGCCAATGTATTGTGGAAGCTTGGGCTAACATGTCTGCTAGCACGGTGGTTTGAACTTTCAGAAAAGTCGGTACCGGTAATGTGCTCCTTTTTACCATGCCGACGCATATTGAGTGATGATTACAAAATGTTATTCCTTTGTAATTAATAAATAAAGCACTACCAAACTCAGTTTTGCTCCCGATCTGTTTTTTAAAATACGCATACTTGTATGCCTCTGTGTTGTTGTGAGGCGGATGTACGTATAGCAGTAGAGGATATGTACCGGTATATAAAACTTGCGTCCTTTCATCCGGTGCGCCCAATGTGTGTGTTAAATACAGAAATGGCACACATAAATGAGACTGCGCCTTTTCACACGGTGCACCGTTTGGTCGTGAAAATACGGTATGTACTACACAAGTGTTTTGAACATAGTTCAAAAAACAGCCCATGATATTGGTGAAAATTGATTTTAAATATGTCACGTATTGTTATAGTCACCTCGAGTAAACCTGTTTTTTTTCACTTGTTGGGTATTGTATATTTGAAAAATCTGTGAAAAGTGAGAAATCGGTATTTCGCTGCCATTAAAAATTGTTTTACTCTCCACTTCTTTACTATCGTACCACCGAATTATAAGGAACACATTCAATGAATGACATATTTTCAAACTTCTTTCCATATGTAAGGTGCACTGGATTATAAGGTGCATGGTCAGGTTGAGAAAAAATAAGGCTTTTATGCGCGCCTTATAGTGCGGAAAATACGACACTTGTATTTCTTCTTCGGTTTGACTGAATCCTGTCAAGCTCTCTCACTGTACAAGTGTGTGACAGGTGGCACAGACTTCACAGAGTGAGGGCATCACCTACTGCAAAGTGCTGTCTCTCCCCACTGATGTATGGGGCAGTCAATATCCTGACAAGCCATTAGTTATGTTCTTACACAATCCACCGACACCATCAGCTACATGTAATTGCCTCGATAATTTAATAGCCTTTAAGTGTAGCATATGCCCGGGCCTCCAGTACTTCATGGTGGTGAGCTGCCAGCTTTGACAGACAGGTAAAGAGCACATGCCAGACTGTGATTGAGGCCTCACAGCCTTGTCACACTTCAATCGTGAAGCTCGGGAATATGCAATTGAACAATGTCTGCTCCATGAGACAAAAGTGACTGGATTTCTCTGAAGACACATACCCAACAGGTTCCTGGTTACACTAGGGTATAGCCCAGGGGTGGTCAAACGTTTTTACTCGCGGGCCACAATGGGCTCTAAAATTTCACAGAGGGGCCAGGCCAGGAGTATTTGGAGGGAGTGTTTGGCCCGGATATACTCACACAGACATAGGCTACCTGCAGTTGAAATTTGCATATTTGGCACGGCAGCCAATCAGTAGCCTGCTTCGTGCTTCGGACTTTCCCAAGCGTTATAAGGTCGTGCGTTTGCATATTATTCTCCAAAATAGATGCACAGAACCTCAGCCCAGAAGAAAGATTCAAAAGAAGCTAACCAAATTTGTGACACTACAAAATGTAAACGTACATCATACCGTGACTGTAAAGTGTACTTGAGAGTTATGAAAGGCGCTTTGTGGCTTGTAGCAGACAACGCAACGCAAACATTGCATTGTGTACCATGTTGACCAACGACAACTGGAGCAAAATCTTCAGACAGAGATATTTACTGTAAATTGAGCAAGGTAGCATTTGTGGTAGGTACAGCCTTAATTAAAAAAAATGATGCGAAAATGTTTTTTATTGCGATTACTCATCGTATTGTGTTTTAAGTTGTGAAAAATGGGACAGGCAGCTTTATGACCGGGCAGACAACTCTGAAAAGTTGCCTGCCCGGCCATAAAGCTGCCTGCCCCATTTTTTTGTCGTCCACTAACTTTTTGTCATGACTTTCAGACACTGTTTTTACTATAATTTGGACAAATTCGGCGGGCCGGAATAAAAAGCCTAACGGGCCGTATGTGGCCCGCGGGCCGTAGTTTGCCCATGTCTGGTATAGCCCATATCTCCTGCCCATGCACTCTTTGTCAAGGCTTCAGTGCATCTCCAAGGAGTCTCTCTTGCAAGCTGTAAAAGCTGCAATTTCCGTGGTACTACTCAGTTTGCCTTATATTGCCAGCAGACTCCCTTGAACATTAATGCTTTGTGGTAAATCAAACTGCCAGGAATAGTAGAGCCACAGGGAAGGTTATTGCTCGTTCATTTTGCCCTCTGAGTCGAGGTAGTGAACACATCTTATCGTAATTCTCTGTGGTCTACTGAAGATAAAGATCCCCTCAGAATGGGATGAGTTAATATAATCAGGTGAGTGTATTTAATAGCCTGCCAATGTTGTGTACAGTGTAAATCAAAATAACACATTTTGGTTGCTATATTAATATATAAAACACATTGTGACATTATCAAATGGTGCTCTTCTGACCAGGTGGCTTTGTGTGCAATTTTAAGAGTTGATTTGTCAACAGATAAATTCTGAACTAATGTTTAGCTCCCCTTTACAAGATCAATGCAACATGGCCCATTGTATTGCCGTTGACCACTGACCGCACTTCAGTTTTTAAAGTGGCCATATTGGGATCAATATTACATGAAAAAATATTTAATCAAGGGCTGGAATACATCCTTTGACAAGAAGAGTTGCTTCTTATTCACACAAGGGAAGCAAAACAAGAGCAACCCTGTCTCATTTCCGGCTCCTGATCTTATCATCCACACTTTAAGGCGCATCTGAGAGCATTAATTTTTTTCAAAAAGCCAAGTGTTCCTTGTAATGCAGTGTGGTTTATGCATGGATCAATATTCTGATTTCTTTTAATGTAATACTTCTCGAACTGCTTCATATAACAAAGTGGGCGCAGAAAAGTGGTTAAGATGAAATAATGGTGTCTTTTGTGTTCCATAATATTTATTTTGACTTCATGATGTTGTCACGCAAGTGGCTGCCTTAACAACACCTCCTATATTTTGTTCTTCTTTCCTTTACTCTTTCTTTCATAATTTTGCTGATGTGAATTGTGAATTTCTCCAATAAAGGTTAGCTCATCTAATCCAATCTAATATATTCTTTCTTGAATGTGCTTTGTAACAGCTGCAGCCATTGTGCAAGCTTTACTGAAAGCTGGATCATATTGTATTGTATTGTAATCACTTTAGCGTCATACCCTTTAGTGGATGCATACTGCGAGCACATCCACAGCTACTGTCTTCTATCCTACACGGCTTATAATATTTTTTCAATAGGCCATTCATTGAAGGTGCGCCTTATGGTCTGGAATGTGCTATTGTGCAGAAAATACGATAATGCCTGTTCAGGATTTTGAATGGATTTTATACGGAGATACGTTGTGGAATTGCAACTTATATGCATATATCATCTGTCAAGGTTGAGGAGACAACAACATGTGTTCTGGTGCTCTGTGCTTCTATGATGAAGGAGAAAAGGCTCAGCCAGGGTCCAGCCTCCATAGCCTGAAAGACAATGGTTTGTTGGGATGCATTAATAATCCTTGTAACACATGTTCACATCTTTGAAACTTGGTGCTTAATGTGTTTGCTCTTATGGACATACAGTACATTATCCATCCATCCATCCATTTTCCGTACCGCTTATTCCTCATTAGGGTCGTGGGGGGTGCTGGAGCTGGAGCCTATCTCAGCTGTCTTTGGGCACAAGGCGGGGGACACCTGAATTGGTTGCCAGCCAATCGCAGGGCACACAAAGAGATACAACAGTCACTCTCACACTCACACCTCGGGACAATTTGGAGTGGTCAATCTGCCTGCCATACATGTTTTTGGAGTGTGGGAGGAAACCGGAGGACCTGGAGAAAACCCACACGGGTCCGGGGCGAACATACAAACTTCACACAGGGAGGCCGGACCGGGATGCGAACCGGCGACCTTTGCACTGTGTAGCCTGTGTGCTAAACACTCGACTACCGGGCCGCCACAGTACATTATGTGATATGCATTGTTCAAAGGCAGGCAATCTTCAATTTAGGCAGAATTATTTCATATTAAAATGGCCATTGGTGGCTACAGACAGGATGCCTGACAATGACATCATACTACTGGATGCAGCAGCCTCCCCCTTGCTTGTATCATTTAGAGGATAAGCTTCTTATCTTTGCTTTTGGGCTTAGGGTGTTGTCACACAGAGGTCCTCCAAATGTGCTCGAAAGATGACTGAGCAGACACAAATCGCTCCCTTATCTTTGTCCTGCATCCCATCCATGTTCTGATTGTTGAACTTCATACTGTCAGGTGAATTTGTTCACTTTTTATCAGTCTTTCAGGCATCGTATCACACTGATCCTGTGTTTTGCTATGAATTTTCCAGAATAATTCTTCTAAACCCAATACATTGAATCTTAATCCAAAAAAGAAATTGCTGTAGTAGCACTGATTTAGTTAAGAAAGACACACAGGCACGCATTCACTTTAATTTAATTCTGCATGTGCGCACTAACAAGCAATGTCAAAGCGTTCCCTTTTCTCTCCCCTCCAAGGGAAATCTTTCAGATTTGAAGCATGTTCTATTGTATTTTTAGTTGTAGTTTATCATGAGAAAACAAGCACTGAATAAATACAACATCATATAAAAATAGCACATCGACCTCCCAGTGCAGAGGTTTAGGGCTCTGACATCCATGTATGATGTTTGTATGTTCTCTATGTGCCTGTGTGAGCTTTCTCTGGGTACTTTTCTTCCACATTCATAAAACATGCATGGCAGGTTAATGTAATACTCAAAATTACCCCTCTGTGTGAGTGTGACCGCAAAATATTGTTCATCTTTCTGTGCCCATCAATTGGATCAGAATCAGAAAACCTTTATTTGTCACACAATGGGGAAATTTGCAGTCCACAGCAGCAATTTGAAAGGGGATAGGGTGGGGGGGGGGGGTGAAAGGATAGAAGAACAACATATTCTAAGCATAGTAAAATAAAAATGTCAACTGTATACTGTAAATGGGCAAAACCTAGCAGGGTATACACCGCCTACTGCCCAAAGGTGTCTGGGATAGGCTCCTGCACACCCCACTACCCTTGTGAGAAGGCCGTTCCAAAATAAAAATGAAAAATTAAAATGATAATAAATACCGTATTACTGCACTGTCACCTATGCTATTTTTTCAAATGTTTCATTCAGATATTTTTATAAATAGAATAGAGCCAGTGTTGTGGTCCCCCACGTTGGGAATTGTGGTTGCTGCCACTCCTCATCAGTGAATCGGCTCCAAGGGGGTGTATTTTCCCCCCTTCCCACTATTCCCTGTTCCTTGCCATGTATTTTTTTAATATATATATTTCTTTGTGTGTGTGTCTGTGTGTGTGCATGTGCGTGAGCATAGCTAGTGGGATACAGTAGATACAGTATGTGTATGTCGGCAGGGGTGGCTGGGGGACCTCTTTTCATGTTGCAATTTTAATTATTTTAATTGCCAAGCACTTTGAGTGGCGTTTTTATGTCTGAAAAGTGCCAAATAAATACAATTTGATTGAAGATCTAGTTCCTTCATTTGGGCAGCAGTGTAAACTGGACAAAGAAAACCTCTTCACCCACGTTTTGGTCGGGTCAGGATTATTTTCTTTTGCTGTTATATTTTATGACAATGTGTTCCTTTTGATTCAAGATTCTGTTTCTGCATTTTATACATCTTTAAAAGTAGATTTGACGAGGTCAAGGTATGACTTCAAATCCATTTGAAGTCACAAGACCATTCTATTTATACCTCATATTCTTCATTCACAACCCACTTTTAACCACATTTTATGTCATTTTATTTCTCACTTTTTTTAACGTGCAGATGAATAAAACATTTTTGTTTATTACCAAATGTTTCACTCACATGAGCTGTTCCAACTGCCCAGCAGAGTTAGATGATTTAGTTCTGACATTATTTACTGAAATACTTTTCTAACAAAAGCAAAACAGGTCTGATATGTACAACTACTTGAGGGCATCTTGCAGTGAATTCTGGCACTTCCTAAGAGTCTCCTTTTTTGCTGGCTCTCGCCCATTGTGAAGGTGGTCAGCTTTCACTGGGTCTCTAATTACTAGTGGAGGGCCAAGTATGTGGTCTCTTGTTACACTGTTAGCCTTAATGTGTGTGGCCTATATATAGTGCCAGTCTTGGCTCGCCGGTGGGCAGCAGCCTCTGCACTCTTTATCGAGGCAGGAAATTGAGTTGTGCATGCGTACACACGCACATCCACACACACACACATAAGCACACAAACACATGCATGTGCTTCCCCTCTATACACCATTCATTTTACTCAATGTTCACTGATCAGAGATAAGCTATGTTTATGGAATTAATATTACTCTTGGCGAAAATTCTATGCACTGTTATGCCCGAGGGAAATTTAAATACTGCCTGCGAAAGTGTAATCACCCAAAATAACCTCAAGAATGCTACACTACATTATGTTGAAATGGAGTGATTTACAAGAAGAACTTGCATACAAATAAAACCAAGGAACCTCAGCCTGATGTTTTAAAATATACTTGTGCTATTTGTTTTAGCGCTCTTTTGTTTCTGTTTCTGTTAAGAAGTTGTTGTTTGGAGAAATACAAAATGTTGACACAAAACTGTAGACCAAAACTGTAGACCGGACACAAAACTGTAGACCGGACATTTTTCTGATACGACCGCATCTGTCCCTTACTATTTTTTTGATTTGAGTGTGCAGCAATGATTGTTTTGCATCTTTTGCACCTGTTCTGAATCACACTGCTGCTAAAATGCATACATGTAATCTTTTTTTAAAGTACAGTAAAGTCTCGTTATATCGATATTCTAGGGAGTCCGAAAAATATCGATATAACCGGGACTATCGATATATCCGACCCTGCGCGCATGTAATTTTCTTCGTGCGTGCATAGAAATAGTATCGTAATAAGCGGGACTATCGATATAACCGATATCGATATAACGAGACTTTACTGTACCATATATCCAAACAACAATTTATTCATTGAGCAACAAGTTCTCAGATAAAAAAAGAAGCTCCCTGAGAACATCGCTCAATTTAATGATCTTCTTCTACGTGTCCAGTTGCTAGGCAACATGCACCATTCTTTCTGCAGCCTGAAACCCCCAAAGAAACATTACTTCATTGACATTGCGAGTTTAGAAATGATAGCAAGGTTTGCAAAATCATTGAGGCTAAATCTAGGATTCTAAATAAATAAACATGCCTAAATCTAGAGTTCTATTCAGGCATGTAAACTTCTCACAGGGAGCATTTTTAAAAATCCTTCCTTCTTGGATAAAGATCTTCTTCTTTTCCTTTCGGCTTTTTCCTTCAAGGGGTCGCCACAGCGAATCCGTGTCCTCCCTCTTCAGAGGTTTGATTAACATGTTTGTTTTGGCCAAGCTTTTATGTGGGATGCCCTTCCTGACGCAACCCTCTGTATTTATCCGGGCTTGGGACCGGCACAAGAAGATACTGGCTTGTGCCCCCCTGTGGCCTGGCATCATTTGGGGTGTGTTAATCATTTCCTACTTGGTGGTTCAACTATTTATTTGGATTAGTTTCAATTGTGCAAGACATCTGGGCTAATCGAACATCCCGAGAGATTGCCATGCTACTTGTAGTACCATGAACCCAAACACTTGTTCTCTAATCAGAGAAAAAAACACACTTTACCATTTTGACATTCATTATCCTCTCTGAAAATGTAATTGCATTCATGATGCACTATTTCCAGAAAACGACTGGGAATACTTAGGATGCTTTCAGCAGACACATTTCTTCTGAAATATGATTTGAAATGGGCATATACTGCGTAAATCCATCCTCATTTTGAGGCGGATGATTCACATTTAATTTGGGTTAATTTGAGTTCTGATTGGAAGTTGTGAGAAGTGGGGGTCTCATTTGACATCTACCACTTTATAACCCTACTTACCACTTATTCTGTTCAGTGTCCCAGAAAGGAGAGCGGCCCATTGCGATTGATTTAGGGCAAATTGACTCATTACCAATCAATCACAGGACAAGTTAAAAACAACCCAGACTTTTACAAACGGTGAGACTTTCACATTGAACCACTTCAACAAGCTAAGTATAAACATAAAAAAGAAGAAATCTCATGTCATCTTTATTACAATACAATGCAATACATATTGATTCAGATCGCGCTTTAACGACAGCTGAAGCTGTAACAAAGCGCTTAACATGGACAGCTATCATATATAAGAAATAAAGCAGACACAATGATAGTGGAACCCACCAGGGACTGAGACCAAGAGTCTACTATGCATGTGTATACGCTACATTCCACTGTGTAGGAATGTGATTGAGACACAGCTCCCTTCAGCATCGATTGGAGCCTTGTCATTCTGCAAGGGGGATAGCCCCCATCTCCGGCCCCTTCTCATGGTTTATCACTTTTCCCCAGGAAATGTTGTGAACATATATCAAGAGTGAGGCCCTTTGAGACTTTGATGTGATGAAGGGCTATGTGAGTACATTTGACTTGACTTATTGCACACAAGTTGCTGAAGCGAGTGATAAACTTGTGACCCACAGCACTTCTGTTGATCTGTGATCATCAGAATCAGAATCAGAATACCTTTATTCGTCCCGCAATGGGGAAATTTGCAGTCCACAGCAGCAATTGAAGAGGGATGGGGTTGGGGTGGGAGTGAAAGGATAGAAAACAAGATATTCTAAGCATAACAAAATGTCAACTGTATACTGTTATCGGATATCATCGAACAATAAATTGATACATATTCAACTTAACAGCCAAGAAAATAGTTGTTTTGGTGTGTGACTTGTGGTAACCCTGTATTGATTTTTTTTTCTATTTAAGACTCATTTCAATTACATCTGGAAGACAGCTTTTACCACAGAAGTCAATAAAACATGAAACCAGAGAATTAAACCCCGTGGTACATTGGATACTTTTGTCTGATATTCACAAGTACAAATTACAATCGTTAGTCATAAAAACATACACCATAGAATGTACCCCCTCCCCATTGATTAAATTGATCATTGAATGTGTCTGATTTTCGGTTCACTCGATTGCGACAACACTGTAACACAACATGCGTAATGAATCGATCAATCTAACTGTTGCATTGATGTAACAGTTGGATTATCCCTGAGGGGATTGGCTCGGCCTGGAGCCTGTTTGACGGGGGTGACGGGCTGTTAGTCTGAGCCAAATTCAGGTCAAAATGTGACATTAATTCTCAGAAATTATTCCATTTGTAAGATTCATGTGACAACATTAACTTGAGTTTTATTTATTTAATTACCCTCAGACACGACACTAACAATGTTTGTGTACCATGGTACTTCTACTTGTGAAATTATCTCATTCACTGCCATTCACACATTTATTTGGGAATTGAAAATATGACGCAGAGCGCCATTCTCGAATTTCTCATCTCTCATCTCATCTCATTTTCCGTAGCGCTTATTCCTCATTAGGGTCGCGGGGGTTGCTGGAGCCTATCTCAGCTGTCTTCGGGCACGAGGTGGGGGACACCCTGAATTGGTTGCCAGCCAATTGCAGGGCGCACTTTTTCTCGAATTTATGTTATTATAATATATAATATTATAATTTATGTTAGTCCTTTTTTCCTGCTTCAGCTGTTGTTAAAGCACTATACAAACCAATATCTATGTATTGCATTGTATTTTGGACAGCCTCTGGGATTTCAGGCTCATATAACTTCAGACCCGTTTAATTTAGGAATTAACTACATATTTCAGATGAAAGAAGATTGTCTAAGGTTTCTTACGCTGCATTAAATTTTTGTGGGTCCTGCTTCTGGGATAAACTTTCTAACTAGACAAAAAATTGTTAGTATGGATGCTCTATTTATGTGCTGTCCTAACCCATTACAAGCCCCTCAGAACTTCAGATAAAAATCTTTTCAAAAGCAAATTAAAAAAAATCTAAATATGTAACAAACGCATTACAATTACATTACTGCACAATAAATGAAACTCATGTATTGTACAAAAAGCAAAGAATAAAAATCAATGAAGTTGTAACTGCATTCTCTTTTTTTCAAAAGAACTTTGCTTATCACTGTAAAATTCTTCTAATCAAGAGTGACATTTTAAGCACTACTTAAAATTAAGTAAGGAATATTGAAGCCATATTATTCATTATTTTAGCTGTTACACTCGCATTAAAATCACATACAAAGCAGTGAAGCTTCACGAATCACACCTATAATTGGCTGCATGACTGCAAAGAGCAACGATAAATCAGTTCCAGCAGACACAAAGCTGATTCAATGCTATTCCACGGGTACGGAAAATGTGATAAACAGGTCAAGGGCTCTCTTAAGAAGGAGAGACAATTCACGGCTCCACTTAACAGGGTAGCTCAAGTTTAATACGCACTGTTGTCCAGAAGTACCCCTCAAGGAGTACTTACACTTATGGCTCTTTATTCTCTTTATTAGCCCCTATTAGATCACCAGTAATTGTTTACACTGACGTTTGCCTTGTAGAACGTTTCAGTGTTATGATGATGATTAAATTAGCTTTGATAATAAGTGTTTATTAGTGCGTGTTTGGATGTTTGTGCAATCTTTTGCCAACTGCTGAAGTGTTACGGGACTGTTGCTCCATCCTTCTTCATCTCTTCACCTTCTCCCATATGAGGAACTTTATTCATTAAGTTAATTTTAAATAATGTATTTTGAGTTAATCTTCTGTCATTTGTTGGGTTTGGAGCGGTGGTTCCTGAACTGGGTTCGATTGAACCCTAGGGATTCAATAAATTGGTCTCAGGGGTGCGGTGGATCTTCCGCCGCAGAGGTCCACCCCTCAGTCTAGTCTGCAGTTAGTGGGCGCAGTTATTGAAAGAAAGGTTTGGTGAATGAGATTATGAAACTGGTGGGGTTCGGTGCCTCCAACAAGATTAAGAACCGCTGATCTAGAGTAATTATTCGGTAGGTCAAGTTACTGGGTGGGCTTTACAGCTTCCCCAAAACTCAGTTGGGGTGGGCTCCAGTATCCATGCCACCAGAACATCCATCTCCATCCATCCATCCATCCATTCATCCATCCATTCATTCATCCATTCATTCATTCATTCATTCATTCATTCATCCAATTTCCAGACCGCTTTATCCTCATTAGGGTGGCGGGGGTGCTGGAGCCTATCCTAGCCGTCTTCGGGCACTCGGCGCGGGGCACTCTGAATTAGTTCCCAGCCAATCGCAGGGCACACAGAGACAAATAATACTTTGAAAATCGATGTATGGGTGAAACCTATTCGCCTAAAACTTAAGCTGCAAATCTATACTTAAGTCGAATGTGGTTTGTTTTGTTTAAAACACATTGTGGTTCTGTATGAAGGCATAATCATACAAATAAACCCCTCCGTGTTCAACTGCCTTTATCAACATGTTTACATTATAAAATTATAATTCTCTTAATATCTGGATGACAAGATGCAAACTCGTGTGTGTGTGTGTGTGTGTGTGTGTGTGTGTGTGTGTGTGTGTGTGTGTGTGTGTGTGTGTGTGTGTGTGTGTGTACGTGTAAATATTTATCGATCAATATCTAGATTCCATTTCTGTATATAGACACACAATAGCTTTTGCACATCATCTTGCAAGAAGTGAAAACAATCATTTGACCCCCGTCTGTGTTCCAGTGCATTGGAATACTTACCTGCAAACTTGCAATTCATAATGCTTGAAAATTGCTTTCGTTACTGGCAGACAATCGCAATAATAAAGATTGGAGATAGAGCCACAGAGAGCAATTATTTTCATTCCAACGTCTCCACAAATCGCTGAAAGAAGAAATTTATCTCACTATTGTTCAATGAGCCAGCAAAACATATTGTGTATAATTTATTTCCAGCAATCATTGTGTTTTGGCGACTTAGAGGCATGCAACACGCTGGCTCAAGCAATTCTGTCAACCCAATCATGCATTTGTCACTTATTATATGTGCGCAATTCACGTCATTATGCATTCCCTTTCCTGGAAGACTTTGAGTGAAAAGGGAAATCACATAAACTTGAACCTGCACTTCATTCAATGTGACTGAAACAATTTACGGGGTGTTTCTGATATGCATACCTGAAATTGCAACACTGAATCAAACAAGGTTGCTTTGAGGTGCATTCTTTGAAGGCATCTTTGGGAAATCATCAGGACATCATACAATTATCTATGAATTATCTGCATGTGGTAATATTGAATGCGTTTGCATATGATATGAAAAACCGAAGTTTGTAAAGATTGAATTGCAGTGTGCCAGGAATTGACCCCTGGGCATACCACATGTGATGTAATATCTGCGGAATGCATTTCTTATCCATAAGGAATAAGGCCTGTTTTAGTTTCGTTTTGAACCAGTTAAGTTAAACTTTATGATTAAGATGACCCATCAATCAAATATTTTATGGTTTACTATGTCAAATGAACGACTGCCATTTAGTACAGATCTTTCTCCACTTTCATCAGTGCTATTTTTGTACGATGATAACAGAAAAAAGGGAGAAAAAAAAAACCAATGCATCGCCTTGTAGAAATGTATTTGGTGTATCTTTTTCTGGGCAATAATTGGAAATGGGTTTGAGATTGGCAGACAATGGGCTTTTTCGTGATTCTTTTTCATGGGTGGTTTGATGACAGGTGTTATATGTGTTTTGTAACCTGACTGAAGACCCCTGTTAATAATAAGAAAGATCTCTGGTGCAAGGCAGCTAAGTCATTCACTGCCAGACAATGTGCAAAAATGTGTCCACTCCAGTGCAAGGGTCATTTTTACTCAAATTGCAGGAGTCACAGAATATAGATTTTTAGCACTATATTAACACTCTATTCAGTGTTAGAAACCTTCGACTCTCTTCTTTAACAGAAAAAGGGTTAATTCCTAAGTTATATTGGTCTGGAGTGATCTGAGCTTGAAATGGGGGCGGCTGTACAAAATACAATACATTACGTATATATTCATTTATATAGCGCTTTAACAACAGCTGAAGCTGGAGCAAAGCACTGACATGGACAAAAGGTAAAAGGTAAATGCTGCCCCCTTGTGGAAGGAAAAAACATGGCCAGAGGTCGGACCCATGCTTTATCAGCGCCCCCCGCAAGAAAAACCAAAACCTGAACAAATTCGGGAATGGTACTCCACATCATGCTTTTCAATTCAGGAATAAATACGGCAAAGGCAGGGAATGAGTTAAAAACAGTTTAAAGGACAACCGACGTCACTTTTTTGTTTCTTAACTGACATCAGAAAAACATTTTATAGCATCTAAAATACCCAAAACACACAGTATGATATATTTTTTATTCAAAAACAAAACAACAATAAAAATGACAACGTGTCCAAAATCTGCAAAAAATTGAGCTGCGAATTGGGCATTTTCAGAAAGTCCCGCCCCCAGTTCGTGACGCCAGGCCAAGATGTCTTGCATTGCTGGAGAATCAAAACAATGGCTTCAGATTCGGAGAATATGCTTTCTTGTTACACATCCAGTTATTAATATGATTCAAATAGTTCTGAAGAGGAAAGCATACATGTTTGCAATCGATTAAGAGGTTTTTTTGGGGCGTTTTAATGGCTCAAGATTGACGTGTGGTGTCACAGAAAATGCAGAAGATGGTGGCAGAGCCCCGTGTAAGGAATGAATCAGCCCGTTTCCACAGGCTGATAAATTCCTTCCATGGAGCTTGGACGCCCTCTTCTGGCGGCTTTTGGGTGCAACATGAGGTTTTCAGACCAAACAAGTACAGCAAAATACATTGACGTGATGGAAGGACTGCTACAATGTGTCTTTTTTTTGGTCAGGGCGTTCCTTTAGCGACGTCAGGTACGGAGTCGTCACCAACTCAAAAACACGACTTCCCGAATATTCAGCGTGAGTCTTAAAATGTAAAATATAGCTATATGCGATGGAATCTTATTAAAATACGCTCAGTAGAAGTCATTTGAAGCCATTTTACAAATTATGGACACAACTTGTCCGGAGACATCTTGATGGGTCAAACACTAACTAGGAACACTTGCAATGTCTGATGTGAGGTTAAATGATTAAATCTTGAGTGCAATCAGAATTTTTTTGACCACAAGACCAGTTTGCCTCTCCATTCTTGTGGTGGCCTTGCTTTTCTTAAAAATGTTTCTTTTGGCCTGAAATTTCATGTTTGATATTAATGCCTTATTTTAAATGTGTGCTATAAGCTGTGATGATAAATTATATTCTATTTGTCTGCATCTTTTTTTCTACTGTAGAAAAACCTGGCGCTGAAGCCCCAAGAGCGCAGAGTGAACCAGGGTGCACCCTTTCATAAGAAAAAGTCACCCAAAGTCCCCAACGGACTCAACCTGGAGTCCTTTAAGAACAACTATCACCATCACCAAACGTCTGACCAGGAGAACAATCCCCATCTGGCACACACACAATGCAGAAAGAAGAAACACATGAGCAAAAAACGGGCAAAGGTGAGTGTTAATATCACCTTTGACATATTTATGGAAACATTTTGGTTAGTGCCTTACTCTCCCTACTCTGAGTAAATTATCAAGCTCACATCCACCAGTCAAGCCCTAAGAGTGTATTAAACCTATTTTATGGAACACCTTCCCCGCCCCCGAATGCTGATTATGTTTTGTTTTACTCTTGCAGTTGTTTAGATGGTCCACGTAGACTCAATTAATTGATTTGTGTGACACTAGCTTGACTGTTTTACATAGGCTTTGTTAAGCCTATGAGTGTAAGAAACCAACCCTGACCAAGTGAGAACAGATTTGTAGCCTCCATCATATATTCAAAGGCTTGCAGATGTATTCAACCACACGAATACACTCACCACATTCTCACACAATTACTCTGTCTGTCTGTCTGTCTGTCTGTCTGTCTGTCTGTCTGTCTGTGTGTCTCTGTCTGTCTCTCTCTCCCTTCCTATGTCTTCCTGTCACTCTCCCTGGATCTCTCTCCCTCTCTCTCTCTCTCTCTCTCTCTCTCTCTCTCTCTCTCTCTCTCTTGCTCCCTCTCCCTCTCCCTCTGTCTCTCTCTCTCTATATCTTTCTCTCTCTCTGTCTGTCTCTCTCTCTCTCTCTCTCTCTCTCTCTCTCTCTCTCTCTCTCTCTCTCTCTCTCTCTCTCTCTCTCTCTCTCTCTCTCTCTCTCTCTCTCTCTCTCTCTCTCTCTCTCTCTCATACTGTTTGCTGTTCATACCCACAAACACTCTCTTCGCATGTGTTGCATTAAAGGACAACCTACGTCTCCGGGCAAGTTGTGTCCATAATTTGTAAAATCGCTTCAAATGACTTCTACTGAGCGTATTTTACAAAGATTCCACCGCATATGGCTTTATTTTACGTTTTAAGACTCGCGCTGAATATTCCGGGAGTCTTGTTTTTGAGTTGGTGACAAGTCCTCACGTCATGTCACTGAAGGAACGCCCCTGACCGAAAAAGGACATGCCTTGCATCACCTCAATGCATTTTGCGGTACTTTGGTCTGAAAACTTCGTGTTGATCCGTATTGATGGCGAAATTAGAAGGAAAACACATAAATAATGCAATGGTGAATCGTTGTATGTTACATCGAGACAACTATTTGATATTCGCTGACAACAATTCCAAGCTGAAAAATTAAACCATTTCCAACGGAGCTCTGGCACCATCTTCTGCATTTTCAGTGAGGCTACACATGATCCCTCAAAATGACCCGGAAGACCTTCTTTAATCGATTGCAAACATTTATACTTTCTTCTTCAGAACTATTTGAATCATATTCAGAAAGCATTTTCTCTGAATCTGAAGCCATTGTTTTGATTCTCGAGCAAGGCAAGACGTCTTGGCGTGACGTCACGAACTGGGGGCGGGACTTTCTGAAAATGCCCAATTCGCAGCTCAATTTTTTGCAGATTTTTGGACATTTGAAGTCTATTTTTTTGGATTTTTGAATTTGACTAAAAATATCAGCCTGCGTGTTTTGGGTATTCTCGATGCTATAAAACGTTTTTCTGATGTCAGTTAGGAAACAAAAAAATGGTGTCGGTTGTCGTTAAACCATCCATGTGAATCACACACAAGCACATCACTAATAGTGCTGAAGAGAAAAATAGTTTTACTTGGACACCATAAAAGCTTGTCATCTGATAGAATGTGTGTTTAGTTAGTTTTTATTTATGTGGTATCTGAAATATTAAAAAGCTGGGTCCCATACAGTGAATTATATAAGGCCACACAGAATCAATATTTATTGACTAACTTGACAATAACCAGCAAAAATCTCACGAGAGATGCTGATTAATGAGCGCAGTATTGTTTGCAGATCATTGATCTGACCTACCAGTCAGAAATTTTGGAAGAAAAAAAAAAAAAACGGGGACCTTTGGCAACTGATTGGCACTGCAGAATTGTAAGAAAAATATAATCTTTAAGAAATGATATTGGAAAATTACAGAAACAAATAATTGCGGTAAAATTGGGGTAAAATTGAGGTAAAATTATATAGTTTTGTTAACTAAGTTTGAAATGTAGGAGAGTGACACCTGGCCATTTGTGCCCCTGCCAGCTCTCCACTGACGTGTATCCCGGATATGTTAATGTACTATAGATAACGCTATTAACTTGATTGCACAGTAAAACCCTTGACGACCAGATTTAATGACATCCATCATAAAGAATCTTGACTTTGTCTTACAACGACTGTTGTGTCTTTCTGCCATAGAACAAGGTTTAGTTGTCTTGTCAAACCATTTTCTTTGGCTTCACTTGACATAAACATTAAGATGTCGTCCTCCCAGTGAGGTTACATTTTAAATGTCAGGAGGTTGTCTCAAGTTTAACCTCTCCATTAAAGGATGCTTGAGTGAAGAGAGTGCACCTCTTATCAACGTTTGCTTAACTCTCACTCTCAGCAAAGTACAGACAGTTGAGTCTCATTGGCACATTCTTCTCAAGCCAGAAGAACAAAAAAGTTAGTTTTGTTTCTAAAATCTCATGGCCGTGCATATCGACCATAGGTCAAGATCAGATTATTGGTTTGTAGCCTCTCACAGTGGTGGATATATTTTTGCGTGTGACATGTTCCTTGCTCTTGCTTCACCGAAAAGTGTGGACCTGCGTTGTGTGTGTGTGTGTGTGTGTGTGTGTGTGTGTGTGTGTGTGTGTGTGTGTGTGTGTGTGTGCGTGTGTGCGTGTGTGCGTGTGTGCGTGTGCGTGTGCGTGTGCGTGTGTGTGTGTGTGTGTGTGTGTGTGTGTGTGTGTGTGTGTGTGCATGTGTGCGTGTGTGTGTGTGTGTGTGTGTGTGTGTGTGTGTGTGTGTGTGTGTGTGTGTGTGTGTGTGTGTGTGTGTGTGTGTGTGTGTGTGCTTTGTACAGTTGCTCAGAAGTGTACAGAGGGGCGTGCTGTGCGGACCATCTGCTCTCTGGCATTGGGAGACTTATGAGAAAAGCAAGGAAGACCACCACCCCCACATATCTTCCTTTAACCTTCTGCCTGTCCCCGTCTAGTATCTGTCCACCATTATGTTTATCACCGTTTTTGGAGACAGCAATTTAACTTTTATCACATTATAGAGTTTGTGCCAGGACAACTTTGCCTCTTTTGAGATTTCAACACTGTTTTGCCCATTTTGGGGCAAATAACGACAAATGGTTCTTCCGTTCACATGTTGCAATATTCAGTCGTTATTTTAAGACAAGCTGGATCCCACAGAACAACAAAACAAACCTGCTGATGCGAGAATATGTGGCTTTGTAATCAAGCCTCCCAAATTATCGACTTTGCCTGTCATCAATTTGTGTTTTGAAATTTGTCTTTGTCCTTCTGGGAAACGATAAAAAAAACAATTGAGATGTCTTGCCATTTTTAATCCAAACTGGAAGATTTTGATCTCTTTCGAGCACCCCATGCTTCTTGCCTCAACTCACTGGGCATACTCTCACATCTGTCTGGTAGGGAAAAAATATACTTAAAAGGCTAGACACTGTTTTGTCACTCATCCTCAGCCACCTTGGCTGAACTCTGAGACACTAGATCAGGGGTGGGCAAACTTTTTGACTCGCGGGCCGCATTGGGTTCTAAAATTTGACAGAGGGGCGGGCCAGGAGCATTTGGAGGGAGTGTTTGGGCCGCAAATACTAAACCTAAAGCATTAAAGGACAACCGACGCCTCCGGACAAGTTATGTCCATAATTTATAAAATCACTTCAAATGACTTCGACTCAGCGTATTTTACAAAGATTCCACAGCATATAGCTATAGTTTACGTTTTAAGACTTGCGCTGAATATTAATGAAGTCTTGTTTTCGAGTTGATGACGATCCCCATGTGACGTCACGTTTGGACCGCCCCTGACCGAGAAAGCGACACACAATGCATTTTGCGTACTTTGTTTGGTCTGAAAACTTCGTGTTGATCCGTGTTGATGGCGAAATTAGAAGGAAAACACATAAATAACGCCATGGTGAATCGTTGTGTGTTGCACCAAGACAACTATTTGATATTCGCTGACACAAATTCCCAGCTGACAAATCAGCCCATTTCCAACGGAGCTTGGGCGCAATCTTCTGCATTTTCTGGGTGCTACATTGCTGTCATTGACAGCTCGAATTGATATGGGAGGACTCCTTGAATCAATTACAAACATGTATGCTTTCCTCTTACTATTTGAATCATATTCATAACTGGATGAGTAACAAGAAAACATCTTCTCCAAATCTGAAGCCATTGTTTTGATTCTCGAGCAAGGCAAGACGTCGTGGCGTGACGTCACGAACAAAGGGGTGGGACCTTCTGAAACTGGCCATTTACGGATTCATTTTGAAGTCATTTTTATTGGTGTTTTTCATTTCACAAAAAATATCAGCCTGCCTGATTTGGGTATTTTAGATGCTATAAAACGTTTTTCTGATGTCAGTGGGAAACAAAAAAAAGTGGTGCCGGTTGTCCTTTAAATGTAGTGTGTACAAACCTCATAGCACAGTAAGAACACTGACCCAATTTATTAACTGTCTTTCAAATGTGAAAAATATGCCTGATCAGTTAATAAATTTGTCTCAAGGAATATGGCGTTTACATACTATTTCGCAGATACTTGGAGGAGGAAATGGAAATAGATTAAAATAACATATGCACTGTGATTTATCAAGATTGTGTCTGTTTTCATTGAAGTGGCAAAGTAAAAGAAATCAACATTTATTGAAAAATGGAATCACTTTCAACATTCAAAACATATTATTACACAACGAAATATTCAAGCTCAATAATACCTACTTGTGTTAAATTCCGCCCAATCATAGATGGTTTGTCCTGACCGCGCGCTCAACAAACACCTCACTGACGCCCTCGCCTTCACGCGCAAACAATACACGTGTACCGTTGCCGAGCACACAGACATAGACTACCTGCAGTTGAAATTTGCATACTCGGCACGGCAGCCAATCAGAAGCCTGCTTCTTTCTTCCGGACTTTCGCAAGCGTTATAAAGTCGTGCAATTGCATGTCATTTTCCAAAATAGATGCACAGAACCCAGCCCAGAAGAAAGATTCAAAAGAATCGAACAACGTATGTGACGCTACAAAACGTAAATTTACATTAAACCGTGACTGTAAAGTGTACGTGAGACTTATGAAAGGGGCTTAGTGGCTTGTAGCAAGCAATGCAAACGTTGCATTGTGCACCACAATGACAATCGACTACTGCAGCAAAATCTACAGCCATGCACATTTACTGTAAATTAAGCAAGGTAGTATTTATAGTAGGTGCATTCTTGATTAAAAAAAAAAAACTTTATACGTTGTGACAATGTTTTTTAATGTGATTAGTTGTCTCATTGTGCTTCAAGTTGTGAAAAATAGGGCAGGGAACTTTTCAGTTATCTGCCCTGTTGTCCGCTAACTTTTTGTCATGAGTTTTTACTATAATTTGGGCAAGTTCGGCGGGCCGGATTAAAAACCATAACGGGCCGTATGTGGCCCGCGGGCCGTAGTTTGCCCAAGTCTGCACTACATGAAAGAAGTTGATGCTAAGACGCTAGTGGCAATTCCAACCGGTTGAGTTGGTTATCGTTGAATGTGTAGTTGTGTAGAAATGGCTTTTGCTTTGATAAAAAGAGAACAATTTTTCCTCTCGCCATGGCTAGTTATAGAATGTCATGGAAAGTCATTGACAGTTTAGCCAAAGAAACAGGTGGCTCAGTATTGCTTACTACCTCACTGTGATAAAATGAAAGCGGTGCCTCAGTAACGCTTACTACCTCACTGTGATAAAATATTATTATACACTTCACACTTTCATTTCATGTATGTGACAATTACATGGTACTCTAAAAAAAGAAAGACTAATAACCTAAACTACATCGAGGAGACATGTTCATGGTCATGTGAAGATTGGCTTCACGATGATAAAATGAGTGTGATGATGCCTAATCTTGAATGAAAAATCCACTATTTTATTAGCATATCTGCTCAGCCAGTAAAATTTCACATCATCAATGTCCTGATTGCCAGATAAGATGCTTCATCCATTCCTTTGAGGCATCGGGCGTCTGTATAATTGCTGCCGTCACAGTGAAGGTTCATTGCAGATTGGATGAAATCCAATTCAGTTGGAATGTTCCGCTTGGCTTTGTGGTGGTTAGGGCACATCACCAACAACAATCATTAATAATTGACGTTAACCTGTGAGCCTGATAAGGTGTGTAATTGTGCAGATTAACAACCCCCGCCCCCACCCCGTTGTAACACTTGAATGACTAAATGAATTCACTATGACAATAAACACATATACATACAAATTGCATGTCATCCTCATTAAAAACTCCATTAGGCCTTTACAGAGAGGAATCCCATTCGAAGTCTCATTTGTCATTTGTCAAACAAGTTTTCTCCACTAGGCTGTCTGACTGTCACGTTTCAGTTTTGCGACCAACTGCAACTGCGCAGGTGTTGATCGTTTTAATCAGTGGCAGTTAAAAGGACTGCCGGAACGACCATTCAGTGTTGCATCATTGTTTGGTTAACCTTATCAGGTTTGTTTAATCTTGTAATGTTTTACTCATGGTTATATTTGCTACTTTGGACCTTTCTGTACTGATGACTTTGTTGTTTGAGGTTTTGTTCCTGCTGACTTTATTTCATACAATTTGTCAAATACACCCTTCTCTCCCTCCTGCCTGCATTTTTGGGGTCCACCACTGCCAACACCTCGCAAATCGCGACACTGACAGCATTTTCACACCAGTAAAAATGCCACAAAATGCAGCAATTCTAACATCCCTGTTACTTTCACTGGCAAACATTTTATTATATGTTCCCCGTCCAGCAGTTGACAAGGGTGAAACGCTGATACGCTATGCTAAGCCAGCCTGTCTACAAAATATGTTTAATGCTACTTTTTTTTCATTTTCCTCTTTGCTCTACAGCTGCTTGGAGAAACATTTTCTTTTGAAGTGTCACTTTTCTGTAAGGGAGCTAAACTCAGGAGGATGTGGGCTGGCACTTTACGCCGGCACGGCAGTTAAACTGAGCCATTTCGAGCCTCTTAGGCGAAGGAACACACACCAAAATCAAAGTCAGTCAGATGGAATCTACTTGAAACAGTCACTGCCCAACTTGCTGCTTGCTCTCATTCCTGACAACCCTCAGAGTCAATTTGTGAAAAATTAAGTGTCGGCACTTTTGGCGAAGTGTCCACCACTTAAAAGCCAGGGCCCCATTCAGCTGTCAATCAAATCCCGGGCAGCAGGCCAGTGGTGTTTGAGGAAGCTTTTTCTCTTGGCTGTCTCGCCCTCATCAACTGCAGTCTTTTTCAAATCCCGCTTCCGTTTTTAATCTTGTGTTTCCATATACAACGACTGATGAATGTTCAAGAGCGCAAATCCTTCTGGATGTGTATTCTTTTTTTTCCATCTCACTGAGAGGTCTATAACGTGTTTGTTTATAACTTGGAGAATCCTCATCTTTGCTTCTAGAGATTGAAGAGGAAGCAGAGATTCCACTTAGTGAAGGAGAATTCTTGGTGTGTTCAGTGTAAAAATATATTGAAATGAGCAGTGTCGGGTAAAAATAATCTTAGTTGCTTATTACCTTCTTCAAAAAGCAATTGAACCAGTAACTGCAGTATTTCATGACAAATGTAATGACATTCACATGGTTAGCATAGACAGATTAGATTATATTTGATAAACCTTTATTGGTCTCACACTGGGGAAATTTACATTTCACAGCAGCAAAGTAATGAAAGGAAAAGGGAAAGAAAAGAATACAAAACAAAATACAGAAGCTGCTGTCAAGGCCGACACTCGCGGCGCCATATTGAAGTCAAAAGAACAAAAAAAAAAAACTAAATAACTAACTACTATGACAACACAATCCATTTTCAGATTTTTTCCATCCATTCCATTTTTCCGATTCGATACAGCCTAACCCAGCGGTTTCTCCAATCGGCGGAGGACACGCTGAACCAGTTGCCAGTCATTCGCAGGGCACACAGAGATGTAAAACGATCTGCACTGACATTCACACCTGGAGACAATTTATAGTGCTCCATTAACCTGCCATGTATGTTTTTGGAGTGGGGGGGGTGGTGACATAACGGAGGAAGCCCACGCGGGATCAGGGAGAACATACAAACTCCACACACTGAAGTTGAAGCCAGAATCCAACCCTGAACATTTGTACTGGGAGATTGTTGCACTAACCACCCGAACACCGGATTCCAGTGCAAAACAATACCATGTAATTGAATTTATTGTGATAGAACATCGCTAGAGAAAAAAACAACAACAAAAAACGAGGTGTTTTAACCACAGGCCCTTTGCGGCAATCATTATATGCATCATAAGGACATGTCATTGGCATATTAGTCACCTTACATTTTAATGATTGCTGTTCCTTCCGTGGAACGGTAGGGGATTTATAAAATAGATCTACGTGGGCTGTAATGGTGTTATTAAGGAATGTCTTGAGCATTTAGTGCTTGAGGTAAATGCAGTGCTCAGGCCATTGGGATGCTTTTATAGATATAGAACAAAGATAATCACAATGTGAATTATTTTCTACAATGATTCAAAGGGTTTCACACATGCTTTTGTCATTTTGTCACTTGTACTCTTTGGCATTCGACTCTGAATGATTCAGACTTGATCTTAGTTTTACTCCCTGGTGCTTTCTACTATATTTGTGACTGCTTTATTTCCTGTATATGTTAGTTCTCCATGTTAAGAGTTTTATAAAGCTTCAGCTGTTGTCAAAGTGCTCTATAAATCAATATGTATTGTATTGTATTTTTATGAATGCAATTCAATGACATCCACCACATATGTCTGCATAGCTTCAAATCTTTCTGCATATACCTCCGGATAAATGTCACCAAAATTGAAAAAAAAAAACAGTAGGTCAGCATTTCTCGAATTGCTATAGATGGGAGAGAAATACACCTATTTGGGCTCACCCTGAGCGCTACATTATTGCCTCTATGAAATAGTCATGGGTCTTGTATTTACCCAGCATGGCCCCAATAAAAATGCTCTGTTCCCTCCAAATGTCTCCTTTAAAACCAGCAATCTCGATAAATGGTCAGTTAGCCAAGATGAACCTGCAGGCTTTTGGAAATAGAGAATGCTGGAGAGAGCTGCCAAGTCTTGGCCCACTTTCCCAATGTTAATATTTCACCTTAATAAACCCCTCCTCTTTATGTTGAGTACATTGTTCAACAGATGTCTTTATTCAGTGAACATTTTTTTCCTCGAGTACAGGTGCTAATTGACTTCGGACTTGGTGATAGACACCTATTGAATCTGCTTAATAACCACATAAAAATGACCACCATCATAAATAATTATGTAATTTACAACTGATTATTTTCTTAATCATGGTGATGCATCATCACAAGTAATACCATTTGGAACATAATCGTTTTTCACTTGTGGGACTGATAATTTAATGAAGATGTGATATGCCAAAAGGAAATCTTTCGGGCAGATTGTTTTCAACTTATTTTTTTATTTTACTTCGATGTGCCAAAGTGTTTCCCCCTTCCTGCTTTTCATTATGAGCATTATGTACATATTTTCGTCACCTCTCCCTGGTTTTCAAAACAGACTGTTCTTAGATTGATTTCTTCATATTTAAGTGCTTTGAGTTTATTATTTTAGTCTATATCATTTATGAGAGTTGATGCAGCACCATAAAATTGAATTGATGGAAGAAATAGATTGTCGATCGAGTAAGTGCACATTATTGATTTTTTTAATGAAATTGCTACAAGCATCTCAAAACATTTGTCATCTATATTCATAACAACCCCTGAGTACAAATTGTGTCAATATATGCAACTAAAGTGACGTAAGCGATTACAATATTTATATCTATCTGCAAATATTGCATTTCATTAGCCTTAAAAGACAACCGACGTCTCCGGACAAGTTGTGTCCATAATTTGTAATATGGCTTCAAATGACTTCTACTGAGCGTATTTTACAAAGATTCCACCGCATATAGCTATATTTTATGTTTAAAGACTCGCACTGAATATTCCGGAAGTCTTGTTTTTGAGTTGGTGACGAGTCGTCACCCTACGTCATTGAAGGAACGCCCCTGGCCGAAAAAAAGGACGCATTGTAGCAGTCCTTCCATCACGTCAATGCATTTTGTTGTACTTGTTTGGTCTGAAAACTTCATGTTGCATCAAAAAGAGGCAGAAGAAGGCGACAAAGCTTCTTTCAAAGACTTAATCAGCCTGTGGAAACGGGCTGATTAATTCCTTACACGGAGCTTTGTCGCCATTTTCTGCCTCTTTTTTAGTGCTACTTTTGCCCCCCTATTGCCACAAAATGGCACGGAATAAATTCTTTAATCGATTGCAAACACGTATGCTTTCCTCCTCAGAACTAATTGAGTAACAAGAAAGCATATTCTCCGAATCTGAAGCCATTGTTTTGATTCTCCAGCAAGGCAAGACGTCTTGGGTTAACGCCACGAACAAGGGGGCGGGACCTTCTGAAACTGGCCACTTCCGGGTTAATTTTTTTTAGCAGATTTTGGACACTTTAAGTCATTTTTACTGGTGTTTTGAATTTGACTAAAAATATCATACTGCGTTTTTTGGGTATTTTAGATGCTATAACATGTTTTTCTGATCTCAGTTAGGAAACAAAAAAGTGATGTTGGTTGTCCTTTAAATATCTACATCTAACGCATACTTATTTTTCAAAGCTTTCCTAAATCAGCCCTTCAGTTCCGATATAATAAATGTTGCATGCTTTAGTCTGAAGCTTGCCACCCATCCTCATATAAAAACTTGTATTGTGTGATTCAAACAATCACATTTACATTTACTTTGACTTATTGGAATTTACAAAAGGCATACCATGGATATGTGTGATGCCATTCTATGGGCACCTGAATATAATCGTTCAGAAGAATGAGGAAATGTGATGGTGGAATGCCCGTGATGTATAGATCAGGATAATAAAAACAGAAAACACTGTGATTATCAAACATCTTAAAACACAAGCGTATTTTATGACCACTGTGGTTTCTTCAAATCAGTGTAGTGATACATGTAGCCTGATGCTGACATAATGAGTGAATATGCTGGATGTTTCCCCCTCTTGTCCGATGACAATGACACCATAACAAAACCAGTTTCACAGTGGGGATGAACAAGCTGTTAACAATACATAGAACCCATCCAGATATGAGGGCTTGACATCTGCTCGATAGCATCAGAACACATTCTTCCCATTTCGTTGCGTAACGTGCACTCACAATGCATCCGTCCTGTGGCAAGATACGATTATCCTGTTTTCACTGCTCATTACACATTCGCCACTGACTCAGTGAACTCATCGTTGCTCCTTTACTTCAATTGGATTGGATTGGATTGGATTTGCCTTTATTAATCTCACAGTGGAGAAATTTACATTTCACAGCAGCAAAGTGATGAAAGGAATGAAAGTAGAAAAAGAACATACACGAACATATACTCTTGCGGCGCCGTCTTGAAGTCAAAAGAACAAAAAAAATAAAAATAAAATAAAAAACGATTCCAGACATATCTCTTGAAATTGAAAGAAGATCATAGTTATAGTTCCCTTACCTGAAGCTCAGTATCTACTGTCTTTCCATGCTCTTTACTCGAGTGGAGTCTGATTTATTCAGATGGATGGCTCCCACTTAACGTGGCAACAGCTGAACGTTATTCATGATCCGTAAGATTTACAGCATACATGAAAACAATCGACATCATTCCATCCATTATGTCTACCCATTTGTACTCATTAGGGTTGTAGTCAAGCCAGAGTCTATCAGGAATGACTTGAAGTCAGAAGCCTGGTTGGCTGTAAGTAACAGGGTGCACATACAAACAAAACTCTGTGTAAAATACCACCATGGACCTTGTTAAATCTTGAATATACCTAACATGTATTGTCCTGGAATATGGGAGGGAGTTGAGTTACTCAATTAAACCCTGAGAGAACATGAAAATTGCACCACAGACGACAGACCCCAATCTCACCGTGCTGTCCAAATTATATGGTGGTACTTCTACTTATGAAATGAATTGGTTCTAGGAAAAAAACTATCTGAACTGGAAAATTGTAAGTAGAGACGTGTTTTCCATCTAAATACTCTCAAACCGCGTGTCAAACCCGGTTTTGCCGCGGGCCACATTGTAGTTTCGATTTCGCCTTGAGAGCTGTTATGAATTTGGGGAACCATTTGAAATGTACATACAGAGCGCACATCACATTGATGAATAACTAGTTTTTAAATCAGATGTCAAGAATTAAGACTGTTATTGTGGTTTACATACGGCAATTTGACATTATGGTTCGGACTTAACCAAGCGTCATGGCACTTGATTTGCCTTTGTGGGCCGAATAAAATGATGTGGCGGGGCAGATCTGGCTCCCGGGGCCTTGACTTTAACACCTGTGATCTAATCTGTTCCAAAAAAAACCTTAAATTCAGACATTGTTTTTGAAAGCATAAAATGCATCAAAATATGTAACAAATACCTGGTACAATTATAGTATTATGTAATAAACGAAAGTTGTGCATAATGTAAACAAATGCATAATAAAAATTAAGGCATTTATCTTTTACCTGCATTCTCATCATTTTTTTGCCCTCTTTAGTCCATGTTCTCTCTCCGAAGTGGTTTTTTGCTGTTTTGCAAATAATCGAGCCAAGTAAATTTGCTTTTGTCGGCTTTTAACAATCCTTTGAAAGTGTCAAAGGTAACATCTACTGTTTATGGATGATTCTCATTTACGTAAAACTATTGTAACTCCTCATCGGGCTAACAACGAGAACGCTGCATAAAGATACATACATCAATCTATCAACACACAAAAACACGGGGTAAGATCCCTATTAACTAATGGGATGCCAGGAAGAGGCTAGTTTATAGCCAATGGGAGAGCAGCTTTACGATATGTTGCGTTTATGAAACTGGGAGCTCATCCTATATTTTTACCTTTTTTGCCGTATTTAATAACAAGAGGCACTGTTTTACTATTGAGCCATTTGATAACTTGAAAAATGATGTTTGTAAGTAAAGGTACCACTGTAAAAATATAGTTTGATTTCTGCAGTTCATGATAACATCTTGTATTTATTAGACATGCTGTACATTCAGCCACATATGCTGTAGAATAGATGAAGGAAATAGTGACAGCTTTGGCCCAGATGAGCAGATGGAGATTGTTTCTCAGAGGAATCCACAGGGAAGTGAGGCTCCCCGCCTCGTCTCTTCTCCCTCATGCCTTCATAACAGTGCCAGCTCTTGACCACCGCAGGCTGAAGAGGTGGCCTTCTCCGCCTGTTTTCCGCCGTAGCCCCAAGGCAAAGTGAGAGAAATAGACATCTGTGTTTTACCCGACTGGGAGTTGCCTGCCACAATGGGCCCGGGGAAAGATAAGAAACAATAAATCCTCCTGAGAACCGTCATGCTTCCCTCGATATCTGCTAGAACAATGCTTTGACAAACGCATGTGTTTGGCTTTGTCAACACTCTGTCATGTCTAGCTAGCAATACACTGAAAAGCTGAGGTGTGTGGCTTCAAAGCCCACCTCAAGACGGCACTTGAAAATGATGGCTCATTGGGGAAAGTAATAATAATAATAATAATAATAATAATAATAATAATAATAATAATAATAATAATAATAATAATAATAATAATAATATGAAAACATGTAGTTGATGGAGGGAGTACACTCCTAATTCTGAAATACTCATGTGGTATGCTGCAATGTTTTATGTGAGGTGTTGGCACCCTCTGCTGCTAGGTAAGGAGAATACTTGAAAAAGTTGAAATCTCATCTCAAGATGTTATTTCGACATCTCCCTTCACTGTTGATGCTCAGAGTTAGGCCGCGGTGGCCCGTCTGAAAAAAACGGTCCTCACTCTAATTGGAGTCATTGGGCTAAGATGAGTTTTTCCCATTTTCTTTTCAGGTCAAAGCAAGCACCACTGATCCGATGATCATTAACTGGATTGCATAACAGGAGGGGTAACGTGAAAAAAAGCACAGAAAAAGAAGCATAATTAACAAAAAAAAGTGATCTATAAAGCCTGGGATTCATGAACACAGAATGATTTCAATGTGTTAGCCTTCAAACCAACACAAGTTATGTCTGCACTTGCTTTAATGACAGCACAGTGGCAGACACATACTGACAGACACTCAACGATTCTGTCTCAGTGTCTTATTACAGTATCGTAGAGCCAATTTACTGTGATGTTCCCTGATGCAGGGTACCCGGTGGGCGATAATGAAGCTAAAATAACTCGAGCTCATTATCCAACGACACATTCAACCAAGCAGGGATGTCTCCAAACAAAGTGCCTCGCATGCCAGTCATTTCTCCTGTGAAAAATATGCCACTCTTCAGGGGGAAAAGTCCTGTTTGAGGAATTATTTGAAGTGCCTCTCGAGTGTGTGTGAATGTGTGCGTGTGAGCCAAGATCCTCTTTAGTATGAAGTCACCCTACCAGACTTTCATGAGCAAAATATCTCACCAGGGATTTCTTCTTTTTAAATGTTGCTGAAAGTTCAATGTCAATCCATGAACATCTGTAAAAGGATTGTATGCATGATTTTAATATTTAACTGATTCACTGCCATACTAATAAAGTACTGGTCAGACCTCTGGGAATATTTTTCCCTTCCACGACGGGACAACATTTACCTTTTGTACCACCTCCAATTGCACCTCAAATTATTCCAGACCCATATAACTTGGGAATTAACTCTTTTTTTTCTGATGAAAGATGAAAATCCAGGGTTTCTTATGCTGCATTGAGTATTTATTTAGTCCTAAAACTCAATATTCTGTGGGTTCGGCAATTTGATAGAAAATAGCAAAAACCCTGGCACTGGAGTGGACACAGTTTTTCGCATGTCTGGCAGTGAATGAGTTAATGTCATTCTAATTACAGATGCTACACTAAAAATAAAATTGTACCGAAATACTCATCACCATCGATATCATGCAAAAACGAAAACCAAAATAAAACTGGTATACTTCCTTTTAATTGTACAGTGAGACCTCAACTTACAAACACCTTAACTTACAAACTTTTCGTCTTGCAAATTTATGAAAATTAAACCTTATAATAAGCACTATTTTCATAATACACACCCACCACGGCTGGTGGAGTGATCTTCGGCGAAAGCACACGACCGAACAGCACCAACAGTCCTTATGGAAGGTGACTCTCCTTCCATAAGCCATCAACGACCATCAAAAAGGTAAATAAACCTTTATTTTACAGCACAGTTTATTTCTTTAATTACAGTCCTCATGCAATTCCCTTTGACCTTCGACCTCCAACGCCATTCCATCAAGCCATAAATGACCATCACAAATGTAAATAAAGTGACTTTATGATACAATGCAGTGTATTTCTTTCTTTGCAATACAATAGCACATTTATTATACATAGATTAAGGTATGTTGTGTGTAGTTTTAAGGCTTATTTAGTTTAAAAGTATATTTTATGGTAACCTGGGAACAGATTATTCCCATTTTAATGGTTTCCTATGGGAAAAATATTTTTGAGATACACACTCTGTCTGGGAACCAATTAAGTTCGTAAGTTGAGGTCTCACTGTATTTCACACATCAAAATCATAACTGAGAAATATCATAGTTTACAGGTATCAAACTCAATGCCTAGGGGCCAGATACGGCCCGCCACATCATTTTATATTGCCCGCTGAATCATTCAAGCATGTCAACTTTTTTGATTCTTGCTGAAATCTCTGCCTAGATGTCAACTTTCATGTGTCATAAATAATGTTAGCAATAATTGTGTTTCTCTGTTTACATTCATTCTTGAACTTCTTCTTCTTTCCCTTTCGGCTTTTCCCTTCAGGGGTCGCAAATCAATGTCCTCCATCTATCCCGGTTTTGTGCATCCTCTTCTCTCACACCAGCTACCTTCATGTCCTCCTTGACCACATCCATAAACCTCCTCTTCGGTCTTCCTCTTCGGTCTTCTGCCTGGCAGTTCAAGGCTCAGCATCCTTCTGCCGATATAGTCACTCTCTCTCCTCTGGACATGTCCAAACCATCGTAGTCTGGCCTCTCTGACTTTCTTTCCAAAGCCTCTAATATGAGTTGTCCCTCTAATGTACTCATTCCTGATCCTATCCAACCTGGTCACTCCCAAAGAAAACCTCAACATCTTCAGCTCTGCTACCTCTGCTTCCTGTCTTTTCTTCAGTGGCACTGTCTCCAGTCCAAACATCATGGCTGGTCTGACCACGGTTTTATACACTTTTCCTTTCATCCTAGCTGCAACCCTTCTATCACACATCACACCTGACATTTTTCTCCAGCCGCTCCAGGCTGCCTGGACACGCTTCTTCACCTCTTTTCCACACTCTCAATTGCTCTGGACAGTTGACCCCAAGTACTTAAAATCGTCCACTTTCTTTATCTCTTCTCCCTGTAGCATCACTTGCACTTGGATCCCTCTCATTCACACACATATCTTCCGTCTTGCTGCGACTGATCTTCATTCCTCTCCTTTCCAGGGCATATCTCCACATCTCTAGTTTCTCCGCCACCTGTTCCCTGTTCTAAGCCCTGTTGTAAGCCAACAAGTGTGTATCACAAAAATGTTTTTCCCATAGGAAACCATTAAAATGGGAATAATCCGTTCCCAGGTTTCCACAAAATATACTTTTCAACTAAATAAGCCTTAAAACTACACACAACATACCTTATTCTATGTATAATAAATGTGCTATTGTATTGTAATGAAAGAAATACACTGCACTGTATAATAAAGTCACTTTACTTACATTTGTGATGGTCGTTGATGGCTTGATGGAATGGCGTTGGAGGTCCGAGGTCAAAGGGAGTTGTGGTTTGGAAAAAGAGTCACATTCCATAAGGACTGTAATTAAAGAAATAAACTGTGCTATAAAATAAAGTCATTTTATTTGCCTTTATGATGGTTATTGATGGCTTGATGGAATGGTGTTGGAGGTCGACGGTCAGAGGGTATTGCTGTTTGGAAAGAGAGGCACATTACATGAGGACTGTAATTAAAGAAATAAACTTTGCTGTAAAATAAAGTTTTATTTACCTTTTTGATGGTCGTTGATGGCTTATGGAAGGAGAGTCACCTTCCATAAGGACTGTTGGTAACTTAACCTCTGGTGTGGCTTCTCTTCTTTGCTTCTTTTGAGACTCCTCATCATTTTTGTTGATTAAAAACCTCTTAATTGACACCTGTTGCTTTCTGACTTGTAAAGTCTTACGAAACTGAGGCATCACATTATCGTTCATTGTGTTGATGATTGTCATAGCCACAGTCTTTTCTGGATGGAACTGTTCGGTAAAAACCTGCACATCATTCCACTTTGCCAACATTGCCTTTATGAGCTCACTTGATGCTGCTGCCATATCCTCCTCCTCGCCCTCAGATGTTCTCAAACCATCCGTTGCTGGCTTTAAAATCCTCAATAAGCGCCGAACATCCAGGTTGGCGCATGGCGATATCGGCGTGAATTAGCCGTGCTTTCTCGCATAAAATAGCTTTACTCACGCTGTCGCCGGATAGCAGCTTGCCCGAGACCGTCACTTTGAGAGCACAGAAACACCTTTTGCAACAGACGCACCTTTGATGGCTTCTCTGTTCCGGAAAATGGTAGCAATGGATGACTTAGCATAGCCGTGCTCGGCCACTAAATCACACAAACGCACACCTGTTCGTGTTCTTCAATTATCTCCTTCTTCTCAGCGACTGTGATTTTATTTTGTATCTTCTTGGGCTGAACCCGAGCCTGTGATGGTTTTTTTTCGGTCGCATAATAGTAAAATTATCAGCAAAAACCTCCAAGGAGGCGTTCGGTGTGTGCATTCAATGAGAGGAGGTGTGGAAAGTAGCGCCGGCTGGAGCGCTGTTCGGTCGTGTGCTTCCGTCGAAGATCACTACGCCAGATCCGAAGGTCGTGTGCTTTGGTGTTCTTCCTCCGAAGATTACTCCACCAGCCGTGGTGGATGTGTATCATGAAAATAGTGCGTATTTCAAGGTTTCATTTTCATAAATGTGACGTTCGTAAGATGAAAAGTTCGTAAGATAAGGTGTTCGTAAGCTGAGGTCTCTCTGTATTTGGAGTCACTGTCATAACGGCCCTCTGATGGATGACGTCACTCCATAATTGATTATTGGTGGATGTTGATTAAGTGCAGCCAGAATTCAAGAGGGATGTTGCAATCAAAAATATGCCCCCAGTGGGTTTATAGGGAATGTTCCATTGCCAGTGTTTTATGAATTCCTCTGTTTTTGTTCGCAAATTCAACATGTTGGCTTTGGACACGACACAGGTGCCTTGTTGTTATCAGCTATTTTTCTCAAGGGTGAAACACACAATGAGCAAGCACTTGAATAATGTGGCAACAGTGCCGAAATCTGCCCATGCAGGCCTTTCATCTTTCAAAAGCTGTGCAAATGACACGCAGCATAAATATTAGCCTGAAACAATATCACAAATTCATTTTGACCGAAGCGATGCAAGTGGGAAACAAATTGACTCTGTGTTATGGTACCTTTAACGCTGAATATTTCTCTCTTTCCACATTATATATCATATGCTAAACATCACTGGGCTGTAACACTGATTCATTACCAGCCGCCGGTTTAATATCATATCACATTCCCATAAATAGTTAATATTAAATGTTTGCATATCTAAGGATTGACCATTGCTACTTGCCCAACTTAAATTTCATTGGTTGTCCTATTCTGACATTTCTGCTGTTGTTTTTGTTGTTTTTTCCCCCTACGCCCTATTTGTTGAGTCATGATGCAGAACAGGGTGTCAAACTCATTTTTGTCAAGGGTCACTTTGGATTTACATCTTCTCTCCAGGGCCGTTACAGAAGTCGAAGTGAATAAATGTTTAATCATCACATCATATTATTATTTGTATGCACACACACACACACACGCACACACACACACGCACACACACACACACACACACACACACACACGCACACACGCACACGCACACACACACACGCATGGCGCACGCGCACGCATACGCACACAACACACACAAGCACAACATATGCACGCTAAATAACGGATTACGAGTTATTATAACGGATTACGAGTTATATTATAATTTGTTCTTTGTTCAATTACTATATTGAGTGTAATTCAAGTCACAGCATTATTGCAAAATTTCACTTATCACACATGACAATTTTGGATTTTCACAGTCCACATAAAATTATTTGGCAGGCCAGATCTGGCGCCCAGGCCACGACTTTCACACCCATGCTGTCGTGTATGACAAAGCCTATATCTGATTTTGAGAGCAATCCTCATTCTGTTGAACATATTTCACTTTTTTTCAAGCAAAGTGCCTTTCAAAGTGAGGCTCTCATACATTAACACAGGGATTTTTCACTTGCCTCTGGCTGTACAATACACTTGAACTTCATATGGTTAAAAATTTGCTCAGGAACAAGTTGGCAGTTCAATGTGAAGTGCATGTCAGCGATCATCGCAAGTTCGCGTTTGTGTCTATATTAAGTTTGTTGTGACTTGTTTCGATGCAAATAATACAACAACAATGTGAGATGGAGGTCACATAAGGTGTAACATTTTATCTCCCTTTTCACACACATTTCTTCTGTCATGGCCACACAAGGCATTCTCGGGTTCCAATCAGTACGGTGTGTGCACTCCACACCCCTCCCAAAGAGTTCTGGCATTCCCTTATGCCTTTGTGATGCTAAGGTGAATAGACTGTGGGGTTCTGTGAGATATTTCAAGATAAACAATCAGTATTACAAGCAATATCAACAGAATCGGTGACAAAGGGCAGCCTTGGCGTAGCCCAACCCTCACTGGAAACAATTCCGACCTACTGCCGGCAATGCGAACCAGACTCTGACATTGGTCGTATATGGACCGAACGGCCCGTATCAGGAGCTCCTGTACCCCATACTCCCGAAGCACCCTCCAGAACTCCGGACCCGCCCCTCTAGAACCCCTGAATAGACCTTTCCAGGGCGGCTGAGGAGTGTGATCACTCTGTAGTTGGAACACATCGCCGGTCTGCCAATCCAGAGGCACTCTCCCCGATGACCACGCAATGTTGCAGAGGTGTGTCAGCCAAGACAGCCCCACAACATTCTCATCCACCCCCGGGGCCTTGCCACCAAGGAGCTTTTTAACCACCTCGGTGACTTCAACCACAGAGATCGGAGAGCCCACCTCAGAGTCCCCAGACACTGCTTCCTCCAAGGAAGGCGTGTTGGTGGAGTTGAAGAGGTCTTCCAAGTACTCTACCCTGCCCACTGCTTCACGCCGTCTCCAGTCGAGGTCAGTAGGGCCCCATCCTCAGTGTACACAGTGTTAGTGGTGCACTGCTTTCCCCTCCTGAGACACCGGATGGTGGACCAGAATTTCCTTGAAGCGGTCCGGAAGTCGGCTTCCATGGCCTCACCGAACTCTTCCCATGCCCGTGTTTTTGCCTTGACGACCACCGAGGCTGCATTCCACTTGGCTAATCGATACCTGTCAGCTGTCTCAGGGGTCCCACAGGCCATATATGCCCTATAGGACTCATTCTTCAGCCTTATGGCATCCCTTACTACTGGTGTCCACCAGCGAGTACGGGGGATGCCGCCACGACAGGCACCTTACGGCCACAACTCCGATTTGCTGCCTCAGCAAGGAAGGAAGATACGGAACATGGTCCATTCGGTCTCAATGTCCCCCACCTCCATTTGAACCACCTCCACATTTGAAAATAACAAATCGGATGTCTGAACTTGATTTTAATAGATAAATAACATTTGCTGATTTGTAACTGATGGGTGTTGGATTCACCGCGGCTGACATACAGTGTCTTATATTATTTCTAGTAATGTGTGACACACAAACATCACACTGTATACCTTAAAGCATAAAAAAATGACGGTTATGCTTAAAGCACCAATTTATCTATTTTTAAAAGCCGTAAAGAAGGAAGTTAGCACTGATAATTCTCTTGAAATTGCCAAAAATTCATGATTGTTTTTTTTTTTTTCTTTACAATGTTGACACTTTCTGCGGGGAAGAGCTAAGCATGCAAAGGACAAATATGGACCACACAACATTTGAGCACAAAAATCACATCGACAAGTACTTGGGCAGTGCTTGTTGTCATTGTTTCAATTACTGATACATGCGTGTGAGTTGAACACTTTCACAAAATATCAAACAGGCATTTTACTTAGCTTTTATGTCGAGAAGGAAAGGCAGAGAAATAAGGAAATGAAAAAGTGCATACTCGTGCATTCAGATGCTTTGAATGGAGTCGGTCGCCTCGACTTCAAGTGGAGCCAGGAATAATCCTGGCAGTACCGAGATGATATTTGATTCAATTTAGTATTCCATCTGAAGTGTGTTTTTGCATGGCCTTTGCCGTTTGCTGGGTGAAATTCGTGGATGACAATCAAGTGCGCTCAAATTTAACAATTTGGCATGCAAAACCCACTACACTGTTTGGATGGGGAAAATGTGTCTTACAGCACCGAGCTGCTGGACAGACTTTGTAATATTAATGTTATGATTGAGACAATGTATTTTTAACGTATACATTTCACAGAAAGTGGCCCAGTGGCCCAGTGGCTAGCGCGCTGACCATACACTGGAGAGGTTGTGGGTTAGATCTTGGCTCCGGCCTTCTTGTGTGGAATTTGCTTGTTCTACCCGGGCCTGCATGAGTTTTCTGTGAGTACTCCAGTTTCCTACCCACATTCCAAAAACATGAATGGCAGGCTTATTTAACACTCAAAATTGTCTCTAGGTGTAAATGTGAGCATGAATGGTTGTTTGTTTCTGGGTGACCCGTTATCGACTGCCAACCGATCCAGGATATCCCCTGCCTCCAACCCAATTACAGCTTGCATAGGCTTAGTATCTGTTTCCTGCTTTCGGCGATCTCAGCCAACCAATGAGACAGCGGCTGAGGCCATTCCCCAGTAGTGAAGAAAAAAAAAGGAGGGTGAATGCATGCCGACGCATTCAAGGAGAGCGAAGGTGAAGGAAAACATCACAAAGCTGAGCCTTCTTCATTTGTCTGTAAAGTCACTGAGTTATGGAACAATTTCACCTCGTGTTTTCTCGATGCAGCCATTTTCACCTGTTCACCTAGACCAGGGGTCGGCAACCTTTACGACTCAAAGAGCCATTTGGACCCATTTCCCACAGAAAAGAAAACACTGGGAGCCACAAAATCCTTTGACATTTAAAATGAAGACAACACTGCATCTTTTCATCATCGTTGTTTACCTTGATATATGCATAAACAAACTATAGTGTGTTGCATTTATAAATCAATGAACGGTTACAGAGAAGTGAAATTACATTTCTGCACGCCTCAAAAACATTTTAAACTCTGAAAAAAAGACGCTAACTTCTCATTACATATTAAGCATACCGGTAAACCCGTCTCGTCAGCAGTGAAGGCGAACGAATCTGCCCACGTATCATTAAATGTTCTGTTTTCTTCAGACACTTTTCTTTAATTAGATGTATCCATAGTTGGCCTACCTGGGGGTCGAAAAATTCAAGAAATCGTGCGCAATTTGGCGATTGTGATCGGATATACGTCCACTGTCGATGGTTGTGACGTATATTATGAGCGACAAAAAAATGTAATGTTTTATTTTATATTACAGTAAAGTCTCGTTATATCGAGAGTACCGCTTATTACGATACCATTTCTATGAACGCAAGGAGGAAATTACATGGGCGCAGGGTCGGATATATCGATAGTCCCGGTTATATCGATATTTTTTCGGACTCCCGAGAATATCGATATAACGAGACTTTACTGTATTTATAATCACCATAATCTTCAAATTTAGAATTACATTTTAAAAACGAACGAAGTAAAATAATATACATTAAATGAAATACTCATTATTTATTTTCTAAAGCCGCAGGGAGCCGCAGCAGAGGGGTGAAAGAGCCACATGCGGCTCCGGAGCCGCGGGTTGCCGACGCCTGACCTAGACCCCTGTCGAAACAGCCTGCTGAGTAAGGCTCTAAATGGGCCCAGAATGAAGTCATGGTTTGAGTTTTTGTGTGTGCTTTCATGTGCATCCACCTGTTTTATTCCCCTGGGGACCTTTTCAAGGTTGAATGCATGTAAACACACTACACCATCGTATTCGCCTCTCATGAGTTGGTGGCCGCAAAAAAACTGCTTAGTCAGTTCCAAACTGTTGAAACGCCTGCCTGCCTTAAATCTTGACTGTTTTACAATACGTACAGTACCGTTTGTATTTTCTCAAATTGTCAGCAGATCATTTGGATACACAGACAGCTGAAACTGTACCTTCACCCCCCGCCTTTTTTTGTACGATGACAATTAATAAAGGTTTACCTGTGCACTCCAGCGACAATTAGTGGCTGTGTAAAACGGTCCAGTGCTACGATCTCCAGTTTTAGCAGGAGGAGAGCATGTAGGGCCTAATGTAATTTCCTGGTTGTGGCCTGGATGGGGAACGATACGTTTTATCTGGCCATCAGCAAGCGTCAGCTTCATCACTAATATCTGTTTGTGTAGTGAACAGGAAATAAACATTTGTGCTGGCGGCCAATACAGCCTGCAGGGTAGAAAGGCGGAACATGCTCTGTGTCACGCCATATGAGGCAGCTGGCCCTCAGTGTGTGCAGAGCATGGTCAAGAAAGTACACATGATTTGCTAATGTGTACACTTTCCTTCATTTACCAAACATGCTTTGAATTCACCAAGCAGTGGTGGCCCGTGGATTTCATCGCTCAGTCTTCAGTAGTGCGACGTCTGAATCAATCCCCACTGGAAAAAGTGTGGTGTGATTTACTCAAGGGTACCATTCGCCAGGAAATAACTGACCGACCTTTCTTAATGATGTCCATTTTTTCTTGAAAAGTCCGTCTTGAAAATGGCTTTCCCAGTAAATTTCCAAACAAATCCATTTCTTCTTTTCCTTCAGCCATTGCGGGTTGACAAAACTGCTATTAAATACAATACAATACAATACAATACAATACAATACAATACAATACAATACAATACCTTTTGATTTATATAGCGCTTTAATAACAGCTGAAGCTGCAACTTAATATGGACAGCAGCCACACATTTACAAGAAAGCACAAGGGAGTGAAACAAAAATTAGTTAATTAGTCAAGTTAAAATCATGCTGAGTCGAATGCCAAAGAGTCACAATATATTTGCTCATGCAGCTCGCTAACGATAGAATGTGCTAGCTCTGGCCAGTATGCTCTTGTTACTAGCGGCTTGTGATCAGGAGAGTTTTTACAAACGATGATTGTCTAGTGATTAGCCAATCATTGTTTGCAAAAGCGCTGACATTGACCAATGCCTGCAAGAAGGCGTTGGTACCCATTGTGCATTGCTAACTCCAAATATGATTGGTTAGAGCAACAGTTTGATTGACATGATGCAACAGGGCCTGTAGAACTGATTGTGAAGGTGTTGAGGTAGATTTCTGACCCTGGTAACAAATGATGGCTTAAATGTGATTAGTTAAAAGGGAAAATTAATGAAAGGAAGCTAAAATACAATTTGGAATTTTTTAACAAGAAATAATCGACAAACTATAATTAACATCAGTCCGTGATTCAGATATTTTTAGGCCAGCAGAGAAGCCTTTGCAGGCCTTGATGGTCTGCCACTGTCACCAAGAGTGTGCTCATCCCCCAAAAACAGAAAGTGCAGATTTTGCAATCTGCACTTTCATTTAATGAAATTTGCCATGATTGATTTATAATGCCGCAACACAGGCGCAATGGTTAGGGGGACGACCTCACAGTGCAGAAGTACCGGGTTCGATTCCAGTTTTGTAATTCCTGTGTGGTGTTTGCATGTTCTCCCTGGATATGCACTTATGAGGAAAAACCAGACAAATGGATTGATCATTTTAACGTCTGCCAAATGCTTGCAAGCAATTCTGGTCAATCATCCAACATCTCAGGGGGAAGTAGTGTACAGTCACCGCTGTGAACCGGTGAGAAGGATACTTTGAAAACCTGTTGAATTCCACTGACATGCTTTCCCATGAGGAAGCAGTCTAGGGTCTCAGCAGCAAGCTTGTGTGTCAATGGGATTGAAGTAACAGAGGCGGTTAATAAGGTCCTTGGTGGAAAGGCCGCCAGGGGTAAAATGAGATCTGTGAGCAGTTCCAACTCTGGATGTTGTGGGATTGTCCTTGACACGTCAAAGGTGGGGTCCGACTTTAGAGGTTTAAGGTTTTAATATGTGCATGAAAGATTCCAGGGCTGCTGGAGAGGAACCTCCATCGTAGCTGTGGAATCGCGGACCAGCTTTACTGTATGTACCCTGGGCCTGTTGTGGAAACAACTCTAGAAGTGTGCGGTATTAGAGGTAAACGTTTCGGTACAGGTGGTTTAATCGCTGTACAACCAAAGTCAGAGTTTGGTCTGTTTTGTTGATAGTGAGTCGGATTTGGTTCAGATGAAATTCATACTTTAGCAAGGCTGCTGTTTGTCACTTCATTCTGTTCATAAATAACATTTCTGAAAATTATTTCAAGGCACAGCGAGGGTGGTGATGGTTTCCGGTTTGGTGATCTTAGTGTTCCATCTCATTACATGATTGCTTGGTGACCATTTCAGGGTTTTCAGTCCTATCAATTCTGGTGAAGTATAAAGCCAAAGTCCATTCTGGTAGGTGGTTCTGGTCAAACCTTTTTTCACTCTTTCTCAACGGTCAGAATCGAGAATATGAGACAGCACCCAAACACCCCCTTTTGTGGTTGATGACTGGTTGCTGGTCTGTAAAAAAAACATGTACTGCCATTAACTGAACCCTGCAGGAAAACGCGTTTTGCATTAAACAGGTTATTACATCCAGAAGTCTTCATTGAATTGGAACAAAAGAAATGATCCCAACAGAGGTTATGATGAAAATAAAACCTTCTACATGGCCTTCAGTACATACACTCTCTGTCGGGACGTAAATATTGCTAAAAGGGGTCAGTTTCCTCCCGGGCCTCTCCTTTGTTCATTCTTATTCGTTCGATTACATTATTTAAACCTTTGTTGCGCAGGCCTTGTAACACGCCGTAAGCTTAAAAGATTAAAGCGGCCTTTAACATCTTTTCAAATATCAAAAGTGGGCAGATTTTTCCACAAAGCAATTTCTCCTTTTTACTCTCTTGCTTTTGTGGAAGCAAATTCGATCGGAATATAACACATCACTGCCACACTCTTATCTCTACCGGTTAGACCTTGGCGCTGCTGTACCTGCTAGTGTCAGACCAGGAATCTCAGTGTGTTTCTTGTGAGTACACAAGCTACGTTGTGTGCCATCGGTCAGGTCGTACACAGGCACACACGATTTGCAGTTCTCGTGTCACGCGAACAGAGATTTCCACATAACTTCGATAGACTGTCTAAGCATGAGGTTCCCGACCACCAAAGCTTTTCCATTGTTTCCAGTATATAAGTAGGAGAAATTCCAAAAGATAGAAAACCAGTGGAAAGCTAAGAACCCACCATTTTCAACATTAAAAACAACAGTGAAAAAGCTGAACGTAATTCATTGTGTCCCCAACCTGAGAATCCCTATTCTGCCTGCTGAAACAATGGACTTCTTGTCTTTTTATTCTTTTGCCCCTGAAGCTAATTGTTGTCCTCGCAAGCCATGTGTATTTAATAAAGCACTGAAACACATTTCCGAAAAATCATCATCATCAACTAGCGGAACTGAGCTCATGATCAATTATGCAGTGATACTCAAAGCATATGTTTGTTCATACCACAAAATTATGTTGTTTTATTTCCCTGGATGCCCAGGCTTTTACAAATTGAAGCAGTTGTGCCATTTTGATCCTAGTGCTAGGTGATTAAATAATGTCAACATTGAAAATACCCTACCTTTTTTTAATTTATTACATGACCATTATGCAACAATACCGATTGATGAACTGACTGTGCAGTAAATGACAAAACCTCTCCAGATGAAATTCTACTCGGTGAAGGTTGTTTTGAAAAATATTGAAAGCTTCCTCTTGAAGCGTGTTCACGTCAAAATAATACAATTGTAGCATTTTGTCAACATATTTGTTCAGCTGTGGTATGTGTTTATCTCGTGGCAATGCAGGTCCTTCAGGGTAGCAGCAAAGAAGATCTGTTGAAATAATAACAAGGACAACACGACATTGAGATTGAGTTAAACAAGGGCAAACTGATGAGAGTTGAACAGATGCTTTGGAACGCTGAAGGCAAAAAAATCCAGCCATTCTGACATGTAAGTGTAAAGCTTTAATAAGACGGAGAAGATAATGAAAGAGGTCGGAACTCAAGCCTTCAGAGTCCGTGTTGTCAGATTCACCTCTGCTGGCATCTTCAGCCACGACCGCATCCTTTCTGTGAATCTCTTCTTTCTGTCAGTTTTCCATGCCCGCCACACAAATGCACCCCCCCTCCCGCACACACACCCAGACACGCACAAGACTAAGCAAGATGAGAAACAGTTCCAGGCGTCGCTTCTTGAAGACAGACACAGTGTGATTTAGCAAGCAGAAGGAGCAGCAGCATTATTACACAGTTGCCATTTGCGTTTGGAAAAGATTTTCTCCCAGCAGAGAAGGATGATAAAGTCCAGTTGGTTCTATGTCAAGTTCAAATATAATGAGAAGGTAAGTCCTTTTTTTAAATAGCTCATAACATTTTAGTTTACTGTGTCTAGAATTACGAATCCATCTGCTATCAAAGCTTCAAAAATGCTGAAAGATTACATCAAGCATGGATAGCTTTTCAGGATCTTCTTTTACCGTTGTCTCAGTGCCTGACTATTCTTAACAGAGATTTGTAGGCCTGTGGTAAAAAGTGCAATTTCAACTTTGGGAATAATAACTCATGGGTGCCTACAGCGATTCTTTTCATCTTCATATTATTTTCATAACATTCTACCATTTATTTTGACATGTGTTTTCACATTGAATATTGTGAATAATATAAGATAAAATATTTTGTGATTTTAAGCAATGCGTTATTGAAGTGATAACACTCCTAAAACTTGATGCTATGCATTTTTTTTTTTACATTTTCTAGAACTTAAGAGTACCACACTGTGAGGCACATCTAAAATTATTTTTTTTGTAAAAGCCAACAGTGAGCAACAGGAATTAATTGTAATCTAAAAAGGTTCTGCCCGACACAAATTGATATGTGCATTCACCAACACACACTAAAACAGACAACTACTTTCTGAGCTCTGCGCAAGTGTCAAAGGTAATACCAAAAGCTGTATTGTATTGTATTATTTATAGCATAGCTCCACCTAGTGGATGAACCGTACAACTACACCATATATAGCTTCTATTCTACATGCCTAATTTATGGATGGGGAAAAACCACAGTCATTGAAGATGCACCTTACAATCAGAAGCATCTTACAGTTCCTATCTTAATTTACACCACCAATTTCAAATTCCCTGACTGAAATTTCAAGTACAACTTGTAAAGGTGAATATTTTTGAGGGTATGGGACGAAAGACAGCGTCGTTATTGCTCAAGAAGACCTCACTTGAAAATGCCAATTGTCTCATAGCTGATAAAGCTTTAATGTAGTAAACGATTCGCTCGTCTGAACTTGAGAAAGGGTTTGCAGTTGAATTACGTCTGATAAGAGACAGTCGCAATTTGTGTGTTGGTGGCATTTTGTTAGGAGAGCCACTGGCCCTTTCTTCATGTTTGTTGCAGTGTTAATGATGTAGATGGCTATGGTTGCCATTCTCTTAAGCCTTTTACACTGTCATGTAGTCATTGAGGCAGTTAATCAGTCCAACATCCGCCACAAGCAACTATGCAGTCACTCAACGAGTTGTCATTAATCTCAGTTGCTAGTTGTGCCTCAAATCTCTTTGCAGCGGATTTGTTCAGGAACCCTTGTACTCATTCAATTAGTCTCTTTGTATAGATGAAAAGGTTTCTTCAGCCGTCATCTGTACTTCTTTGAAGGTGTCGGACGTTTCGCTTCTTATCCAAGAAATTTCGGCAGCAAACTTTGTATCATTCATCTGTCCTGCGGTTTTGATGAATATATCTTCTCTTGTAAAACAAGTAAAGTTGGACCTTTGCTCGCTATTTTTTTTGCCTGACTTCACACATTTGAAGTGAGAAATTCGGGTTGGCGGAAACATTCGACTTGCTTCAGTTTGTTAACATTCGGCTTCTTTGAGTCATTGTTTTAGTGTGTATGTTGGAACACCGAGTGAACACCTCTGAGATTCTGTGCTCATGCAAATTTGTAACTGAACCATTTCTGTAAGAATGGTCAGCCGATTTTTTTTTCTTTTTCCACACGAATCCGCTGCCAACGCAGATATGTCACATTTAAGAGAAACTTAGCCAAGTAACGGTAGTTAGAATACAAGTGTAAGCAATGGTGACAACAGTACAAGTGCTTTTTGGCAGTAACTGGTGTAAAACTAGAAGATGAAACTCAGCGCCATGCTTGCATTGCTTCCAATCACGGTGTATCCGTTCCCATCTGGCTTAAGTTAAGTGGAAAACATTTCCGCTTCCCATTTGATCAGATTCAGATGCGGGACAGAAACAGGGGAGATTTGAATGGAATGAGGATGTAACTATCAGCCATGTTTCCAGCAACAATTAGTTGATTGCAAACTTTACAGTTCAAATATTACAACAGAGGAAAAGGAACATTTATGGAGCCATCTGCTCCTCCTTCTCCAAGCTGTCTGGCCTCGAGAGCAGCCAGTCCGTGTAATTGCGTGTGATTGACAGGCACACTTTGAGCAACACGCCAGTAGGAAGTGACCTTAAACAAGCACTGCCATTTCTGACTGAATGCTTGTCTTTCCTGTTGGCCATCACTTGCTGAAGGGAAAAAAAGAAAGGGGCTCAAGGCTGGGTGGCTTCTGGGTCAAGAACTCGGGGTCATCATGTCTGGGGATAGAGTAATTGCTATCCGTGTGTGGGCTTATGTCCCAAACTGAGGGAGCATGAGAGAGGAGGGTGTCTGGACGGTTGCTTACATTCCTGAGTGGAACAACAACACTGCCGTCCTGCTTTCCTCTCTTTATCCACTAAGTTGTTGCCAGGACCCCCCAGCGTGCCAACGCTTGAGTCACAGATACACAATGACCTGATTCACGCTAGGTAACATTATTCAAACACATACTGTGATGAGGCTTGTGAAAGATTTAATGTGTCTACTGGATGGATGGAGTATTTTTGTTTTTTAAATAATTTAGTCATCTGTACCATTTGACAGACAAAAGCCTTTGCAGTTATTGATTGGGCCATTAATTATTCATATCACTTCAACAGAGGCTAATAAATGCAAACATTTTTAAATTGTTTAATGACTCAATTCAGAGAAATATTGTATTTGTCACAAGACATGTTGTAATGAGCTGCCAGGTCAATCTTTCTGATTCCTGTCGCCATGACTTGCATTCCAGCTTCTGTCTTGTGATTACATTTTTCCTGCCTGCCATCATGAGTACTCTGTAATGAGGTGGTATCACAAAAAAGGCAGAAGAAAATGAAGAAAATTTGTGAGTCAAGATTTACAGGATATGCTGAATCCAACAAAGAGCAAATCCTCCATCGCGAAAGAGTTCAACATGCCGCAGAATACTTTATCATCGTAAGTAATGTAAACATTGCCGTTTTTGTTTTTCAGACATGTATTTAATTGTGTTGCATTCAGATGTCTTTATCACTTGCAATAATCACAGTTTTTCATACAGTATGTACATGCTGGCGTTCGTGGTTTCTTTCGTGTGTATAGAACAATGTCGAGTGCTACTCAGAGTCACGATTGCAAGAGTGCGTTATGAAAATAATAAATGACATTTTTATTTAATGCGTAAGTTCATTTTTCACTTAACCAAAGTACAAAAGCATGCTAGAGACCCAATCCACGAACTCAAGGAGAAAATTACATGCCATATCAAGGATCCCCCACTTATTGCCGACTTTTAATGAAGTTCAGCGCAGGATCGGATATATCGTCCAGTTATATCGATATTTTTTCTGACTCCCGCGAATATTGATATAACAAGACTTTACTGTATGTGGAGGGGATTAACCATTCTAATGGCTTCCCCAAATTTTAAATGGTCCTCGAGAGGAAACCGCAAATGCAATGTGGCCCACGGCCAAAAATGAGTTTGGCACCCTTGTTGTAGGATATTTAGTACCTATAGCTAACAGGGAACTGTGTGTTAGTGAGATCAAGATGATTTGGAGTTTAATGACCGATGCGTGGAGTTTATCGCATATAAATGAAACCACCTCCACCACACTAATAGCGAGTCTCAGCTTTGACACTTTTTTTGTAAAGCAAAGCATACATGTGTTCCCTCATACCAAGCGTGGTACGCAGATAGGGGTCTATTTGCTGTGACTGACTTTGTTGAAACATAGCGTTTGAGTGTAATGACTATAATGACCGCAAGATGCAAGGGTGCATGCTGTTGAGTTGTCATCAAGAGAGCATGATTGCCACGTTTGATTATTTCAGCGTCCGACGTCATGCGGAAAACTCTTGTGGTTTTGTTTGAAACAGAAAGTTGGAGGGCTACAGCACCAGACCAGTGTCACTCATTCTGTTCAAGGAAAACTTTGAAGGACCTGAACTTTTATTAAGTGATTCCGTAGGGAGACCGTTAGAGAAGAAGGTATAGAACTCAAGTGTGAATGTGTTTGGTGCTTTAGCGGTTTGTCTATCATTGCCATCTTAGTAGGTTGGCCTACTCACGAAATAACATATGTGTTGATCTGCATGAAAGCTTTATCCCTCTTCTAGTCCATCCATGCATGAATGACTTAAATGAAAGTTTATTGGAGCCATTTTAGCCAAGGCTTTTTAAATGATTTATGCCTAAAAGCTTGAGCACTAAGACGCTTACAGGACTCTTGACCCTCGGGAAGCTTGTCACAAAGTGGGATCCATCATTTTTTTCCTCCTCCTCTCCAGAAACGCTTACTTACTTTACAGACACATCCAAATTCCAGGGGGACACTCCGCAGCTTGCCGAAAGGATTACAGATAAATCCCTGCAAACTCCAGATGTTTTCCCAGGCAGCACACAGCAAGGAAACATTGCCCCATCCTCTGTAAACATCTGTCTGACAAAACCTTGATGATAGAGGAGACACAACACAACACAAGCTAAGAAGGAGAAAAGTGCCTTGACGAGTTAGATTTTCAGTCTGTTAGTTGTTCATGAAGCACTAAGTGGCTTTGCAAAGCATCTTGTGTTGTTTCTTTGGCTAAGCTTTAAAGTGGATGGGGGTATCCGTGTGTAGATCTTAAATAGTTGATAGATAAACAACTGTTGAGTTTGACAAGACAGGGCAATGATGAAACCATTTGCTGAGCTACTGTTGAAACTGTTTGTACAGATTGCCTGGAGTGACAATGTCTAAACATTTATAATGTAAATGTTTACTTTTAGTGCAGCAGCATTTGCTTTGCTTGCTTACACGTCAACGATCAATGGGAATTTCACACCCTCTTAACCTCCAAAGGTCCAAATGTCCCATTATCACGACATCAATATGTTATACCGCTGCTTTTGGCTAATTGACGGCACTTTTTTGCCACTCTGTCTCTGTGCAATTTACACAGCACACTGAAGTGCAACACTGGGACATTCCCATCATAATAAGGCTCTGTTGAAAGTGGTTTGGATTACTTGATTATTAGGCAGGGGACGACATTGCCTCGGGGTCTTCATCATGGCGACAGGCGGTGTTGACCAATATCTGGATCACTGAATAATTGCAGGCGAGGAGGGGGTGTGGGTAGCCACTAGGGACATGTCTGACAGATGGATGCAGCGAATGATTGCATGCTTAGCCGACTGGAAAGGCAACTTTCACCCAAACAGACAGCATATCTTTTTCCTCCCCTTCAACGTTGATTAACATTGAGAACACAAATTTGTCAAATCTTCATAATTCAAAATCATTAATTAATTTGTTGGAGAAAATCAATGACATTTGCAGTTACTGCAAATATGGATTATTAGGCAATAACACCAACAGAGTAACACTTTTTTTGTCTCTCGCAATATATCCCCCTTAATTGGGTGAGAGCCGGTCCAGGGTGTCAACCTTTACTCTAAGTCAGCTTGGAGAGACATCAGAGGTTGAGCTCGATATTAAATGGCCTATAACCGTATTTGAAAATTTCACCGAAAGATATTGTAGGAGCACGGTCGATTACCATTCAGAAGCAATGGAGATTGTTGTATCACTATAATCAGGTATCAAGTTATAATTATTGATGCATGAAATGGTTAAAATCCCATTGTAATGTTCGGTACTGCGTCCACTCCCCAGACTTAGGCAGCTCCAGTCAGAGCCTACTGGATGACTGGGCGTAGTGATGGTTGCCGCTGTGTGACCGATTTGGATGGGCAAACCATAATATTCTGACTCAATGGAGCCTCTGTTGTCCTGTGCACATAGTCACATGCCGGGTGGCATCACTTCACACCGGCTACACATTAACGGAGTCAGTGTCGGGCAACATGAGCTATGAGAATGTCACGGATTTGTGAGAGGATGGATCAAATGCTCGGCGACCGCTGAAGAGCAAATTTGAACAGTGACTTTTTGTTTCAATGGATACTTGTGTTAACTGCCCGGGTGGCTTCCCTGCGGGGTGTGTATTTGTGTATTTTCTTTTCTTTCTCAAAATCTATGGAATTTAAAGCAGGGGTGGACGATTAATTTCACAAAGGGGGCACATGAAAGACTGAAATGCTTAAACTGAAATCCTTGCTCAGGGCTAAGCGGACACGATTAATGTATTCAGAAAAAAATAACATGGTATGTATTTTTTGAAGTAGGAACAAAATCAACGAAATGATATGCTGTTATTAACCTTTTGGGTTTTCGGGCACTAGGCGAGGGACACCTTGAATTGCTTATACTTGTAGAAACAGCCATTTGTGCTCACACCCACACCCAAGGACAATCTGAAGTGTCCAATTAATTCACCTGCCATGCTAAATTTTGGAACGCTGGAGTAAACTGTAGTACCTGGATAAAAACCACTTCGGCACGGGGAGAGCAAACTCCACACAGGTGGAGTACCACGAACCTGGTACCTAAGCACTCTGAAGCTGACCAACTAGTTAATCACTGTTCTGCCCGTAACTCATTGGCTGGCAGACAATGTGCAAAAATGTGTCGACTCCAGTGCCAGGGTTTTTGTCATTCTCACTCAAATTGCAGGATCCACAGAATATTGAGTTTTAGGACTACATAAACATTCAATTCAGCGTCAGAAAACTTACTCTCCTCTATCATCAGAAAAATAGCTAATTCCTAAGTTATATAGGTATGGTGTTATCTAAGCTTGAAATGGGGGCAGCGGTACAAAATACAATACAATAAATACATCTTGATTTCTGTAGCTTAAGCTGTAACAAAGTGCTAACATGGACAAAAGACAAATGCTGTCTACTCATGGAAGGGAAAAACATTGCCAGAAATCTGACCAGCGCTTGATCGGCACCCCGCGTAAGAAAAAACTAAACCCGAACAAATTTGGGAATGGCGCTCCACGTCACACTTTTCAATTCCCGAATGGATTCGGGAATAGCAGCAAATGAGTTAATATTTTCAATCTTCAACAAAAACAGAGGAATTGACCTTATTGTTTTCCCACTTATACATATAGATCAACACATCTAATTTTTGCCTTCTCAAAGAAAAAAACAACTGGTCACATATATTGGTCAGACTGACTTTTCTTTTCCCTGAAACTTTATTCGCAATACGGAGATTATGTGGCAGTTACATTGGGAAGAGCAGACCAGAGGTACATGCATATCAAAGAGAACCAGCCATCTG